>NW_008575780.1:0-9256 GCF_000257125.1 Entamoeba nuttalli P19
TTATATAGTTGATAATAGAAATGAAAGACTGTATGAGTTGAAATAAAACATAAATGAGAATTAAAAAAAGAAGTATAAGAAAAAAATATTAATCATAAATATTAAAAAACATGAAAAAAATAAAAAAAATTATATTAGAAAAGAAATGAAGAAAAAAGTTAGAAAAATAGGAAGTTAATAATTTGAAAAATTAGAGCCAATCATTTATTAATGACAGTCAAAATCTCCATTTCCGATAAATTCTCTAAGAATAGAATTACCAGCGAAGTCGACTGAATCCATAGGTAAATAATACTGTAATAATCTTTTATATGACTGTGCAAATCCATAATTTTTATCATCACTTGATACCATTCTAAGTAAATTCAATGAAAATGTAATTAACCCATTAACTTCTGTAGTTAAAAAGGTAGAATATACAAAATCAGCATCTTTAATGTATGGATAAATCCAGATCTTTTCAGAACTAGCAACAGCATCCCAAACTCCTAATGTTTTTGAGGCACTATAAGATCTAAATATATTATCTCTTACCATTCTTCTTTGTATTCTTAAGAAATTGTTATTTAAAATTACATCATCATTCAAACATAATTTATTTGATAATGGAGCAATAAATACTTTAACTTTTTTATCATGTGGTATTTTTTCTGTTAATCGTTCATTCAAACAATGAATTCCTTCCATAATAATAATTCCATTCTTCTCTAACTTCACCTTAGTTCCTTTATTAGGAAGTGGTGTTGAAGTAGCAAAATCAAATTGAGGTACAACTATTTCCTTTCCTTGCATTAATCCACATAAATGATCATTAAGCAATCCAAGTCTTAGTGCTTCAATACATTCCCAATCTCTTTTTCCATCAGGACCAAGGGGACAATAGTCTTTATGGACATAATAATTATCTACAGAAAGTACTAATGGATTATATCCAACTCCTTGAAGTCCTAATCCTAGTTTATGGGCAAATGTTGTCTTACCACTACTTGATGGACCAGCAATTAATACCAATTGTGTTGGTCGTGATTTAATCACCTCAATTAACTTACTTAACTGTTGGACATGATAATTCTCACTTTCAATCATTAATTCATTAATAGTTTTTTGTGCAATTTGTTTATTAACATAACCAACATCCAATTCTTTATTAAGTTCATGTGGACATGTAATAATTGGAGCATCATTAAATTTATATGAATCGGTATGAATTAAACTAGGGAAACAAACTAATAAAGAACCATTACTTTCTAACTTAAGTTGAGAGTATTCAGGTAATATTGATGGTTCTGAAATATATGGTTGGTCTAATGAAAGAGTTGCAAAGTTATTAATAATAGCACATGGGTATGTTGGTTCATTTAATGACTCTATTAATGACTTAGAATGAGGTTGGTGAGTTTCAACAAAATGCAAATTAAGATAAGAATGAGGTAACTGTCCATTAGAAATAGTTTGGGTATGAAGTTCATTAAATTCTTTATTTAATTCTTTCAATTGTTCTTCATTCAACTTAGGACTAACACAAAACTCAGTACAGTCTGAATAATCAGCAATAACAGTCATCTCTACATCTGGGTATAACTTATGAAGTGCATATCGAGCAATTAATATTTCTGATCTACGAGCCATGTTTTGTCCTTCTACACATCTTATATAACATGGAGATATAGTACATCTTTTTGTTGGAATATAGCTATTTAAAGACTGTACAATACCATTAACTTTTAGTCCTACTATCACTGCTGGAGTTCCTTGTATTCCAATCTCTTTGACTACTTGATCACAAGTGACTGGAAAAGACAAATTATATAACTTCTCATTATAAACAACACTAGTCATATTTTTGTTATTTTTTTAAGTTTCTGTTAATTACTCAGTTCTTTTGGAGAAGAATTGGATAATTTCTTTTGGCTTCTAATTTCATTCTTAAAACAAACTCCATTTTTATTTCTTTCCTTTCTGAAGATTCTTTAATGAATATGCGTATAAAGCACTTAATTTTAAGTTTTTTAAAATTTCAGGAATTATACCTAATAATTCAATATTATTAACCAGTTCTAAGAATACAAGAATCAAAAAAATTGTTTTGTTTCTTTTTTTTTTTCTAAAGGGTTTTTTTATTTCATTAATAATGATAAAAAAATAAGACAAATTGAAGAGACAGAATTAAATAATACTTAAACACAGAAGAAGCATATTGGCTCAATGAAAAGGAGTAAAACCACAAAAGTTTATTTGAAATAATTTTGTTTCCAAAACAATTTTGAGGTGATATTAGATAAATACTTATATTTATTATGAAGTTATTAAAAGAAAATTGAATAGTCATTATTTAATGGTGAAAGAGGTTAAAAAGGATTGTCAAAGAGTTGAATATTTATAAGCCTTAATTTTTAAGTCTTTTGATATATGAAACAAACCATTTCTTCAAATAACTGTTTAATCAATACAAATTTCATTTTACATTAGTAAAATAATGTCTTAATATTCCTTTTTAGGAGGGATAGGAGCTTTCTTGAGTGGAACTTGATATTTCTTTCCATTTGCATCTATAAACGAAGTTGGAGTAGAAGAAATAGGTGAACCGCTATAATATGTTGAAACGGATAATGAAATTTTTGGTTGTGTTATTTGAGTTAAGGGTTGATTTTCTTCTTTAACAATGATTGTTTTTCTCGAATCGTTTGGATTTAAAGTTGCAGAAAATGTTCCAATTTTTGATGAACGAGTTAAGAAGATTGAACCTGTTGTTCCATTTAAGAAAACCGAAGATTTTCTCATTTGTTCAGATTCATCTTTTTGACGTTGCGAATCACTTTTTTCTGTTTCATAAAAAGATAAACATTGAAGAATCTTAGAGAATGAACTTCGTTGGAGAATTTCAGTATCTGATTTATGTTTATTAATAGAGATGTCAACTTGTTCCCAACGACGAGTATTATCAAATTGATTTTCTAATTCATCACAGTCTTCTTCTAAGCAATCCATACACTGTCTATCAAAACTTTCTTTTTCAAAAAGAAAACAATCACAAGACTTACACCTCAAACACTCAGTATGAAATAATAAATTTTTTCCATATACACAAACTGCTCTATCCATATCTATCTTCTGACCACAACCACAACATTTTTGAGGTTCATTAGAAATATCTTTCATTTTTAAGAATGAAGGTTTTATCTTTGACTTAAATAATGGACAATCAACGAAGATAGACCTTCTAAATTCAGGCATTACAGAAATATAATTAATTCTATGTTGAATAAAACGTTCAAACATTTGAGATTGATTAAATGCAGTTAAAAATATTTGTAATTCATTAGAACTTGATTTAATGAAATTTTTATCATTAAACACAAAACCAATACTTTGTTGTTCAAAGAAAGCAAAATACCTACCAAAGAGATCAAGGAATAATTGACTAAAACAATTACAAATTAGACTATCAGGATTTTCAAATGATGGGTTATCAATAATACTTTTTAGTTGATTTAATAATCTACCAGTTTCTTTAAAGGCAAAGAGATTTAACCCACTCTTACGTTTTTGAAATTTAGAAGTTGAAACATTATAAATATTAATGTCTAAAGTATTTGAATACAACTTATTAATATTTATTAATCCTTGTTGGGTTGTTCCAAAAAGCATTGGTGTTGGACAACCAGCAAAACCAGCATAACTTTCTTCTATAGGTAACATAGGAATTAAAACACCTTGCCATTCAAATGGAATTAAAATTTGTAAAAAGGCTTGAATAATTGGCATTCCTTGATCAATTGATTCTACCAAAAACATTGTATTTTCTTCAAGTAAAATACGACCAAGTAATTCAACAAAATCTGCAGGACCAAATTTTTTTAATATAGGAAAAATAGGAATTTCTGGGCTATGAGAAATTATAGTAGATTCATTAATAACTAAATCAGACTCAGGATATTCACATTCTTTTAATTGGTCAAAAAGATCTATGAGATGTGTTAAACCTTTTGTATCTAATACTTCTTTTAATACTGGAAGAAGACGAATATATAAAGAAGAATATCTTCCACTCACTAAAATTAATATCTTTGGAGTTTTATCATCACTCCATCGTTGAACATAATAATAATATCGTTTCCCATTTTCATCTGTTGAAACAAATGAATGAATTAAAGATGGAATAGTTAAAAGGTCTTCTTTCTTTACAATTTTTGGAACATCAGGATAAATAAAGTACATTACATTTGCAATATTATTTCTACTTTCATCATTAATTCCACATTTAATATTAATATGCAATGGATCATTTTCAGATGACGTTACAGTTAAATAAAATGCTTGTAAAAGCAATTGATGTGGATAATTTGGTTCTAGATTAGTTGGACTTTCACTTAATTGTTTAATAGACATTCTATTTTTATTAGTTCTTCAACAAAGAAATTTTTCCTTTTTTTCTTTTAAAACTTTAATTTTTACTAAAATTTCTATTACTTCGCCTTTTATTTGTAAATAAAATATCTTAAAAAAGATAAATTATTGAAAGATTCTCTTACTTACGTGATTTTTTATTATCTCTTTTTTCAATCTCTTGAATTACGTTTTTCTTTTTTTTTTCTAACTTTTCTTATTAATAAGTATTTAATTTTTAATACTTCAGTGATGTTAATAAAAGTGATTTTGTTATTAAAACTGTCTCAAACTTATAAAATCTTTAGTTCATCATTTTCTCATTTTTATTTAACATTAAATTTGGTAATTTTTTTAAAAATAAGTTCTGTGGATATTAGTTAATAACTAAAAATTCACTTATGTAAACTAACTTTTTTGTTCTGAAAAATGGTGATTTGTTCAATTTTTATTCAAAAGATTATAGAAATTAATCAGAAATGAAGTTTTAATAAAGTTATTATTTTAAAAGTTTTTAATAAAAAGTGTTGTAAATTAATATTTTGTTGTTATTGACAATTTCAAATTAGTTATTAAGAAACAATTAGTTATTAAATGAATAAATTCGAGTATTATCAATAATTCATTAAAATATGATTTTTTTTATGAAATAATAATAATAAAATATACGTTATTATTATTATAATTAAAAAAAAAACCAAAAATAAAAAAAAATAAATTCAAAGTGAAACAAAAATTTTATTTTTTAAAAAAAAGAAAAAGAAAGAAAACCAAAAAAACAGAAAATGAATAAAAATTAAGGTTTTTGTTTTATACACAAGAAAGAGCCATTAAAACAGAAAAGGCTCTAATTAATGAAAGTATTGAATATTTTGAGCATAAACACCAAAATTAAATGCTCTTCTAGAAAGAGTATTGTATTGAACTCTCCAACGTTCTGAAGTATCTTCTTTTTCTCCTAATAGCCTATAATATTTTTTTAATAAAGCAGCGTTATTATATAATAATGACTGTAATTGAAAAAACATTTGAATATATTGAGGTTTATCAATTTCAAGTGAGGAATTCTGTGAATGAATTGAAGGAGATAATTCAATAGAATTAACCACAGTTTTAGTACCACTTTCAGACGACTCACTTTTATTATCATTACTAGTTTTACTACGGATCCTAAAAGAAGCTCTTAACTTAAAATTTTTACCAGTTTCAATATTAGTACAATGATTAAAAGTGTCTAATAATATTTTTTTCCAATGTGGTTTAGTAAAAACACTAAAATGTTTTAAACAATTCCAATGTTCAGTAACAAATTCATAAATGTCTTGCTTCATTGAATAAAATTCTTTTTCTGGTTTTAGTTCTTTTAAAGATTTAAGAATAAGAATACAAAGGTCTGTAGTTTTTATTTTCTTTATACCATTTGTAAGAAGTACAACTCTTTTACATAAACAACAAGTACAATGACACTGGGATTCAAATTTTCTTTCATAGGTATTAAAATTAGAGGTTTGCATTGGAGACTTAAAACGTTTGAGTAACTCCAAGTTTAAATACCTTCTAGGTTTGCTATTTTTGTTTTACATTTTCATTTTTTGTTCTTTTCATAACCATACCATTTACGAAATCTTTTTTATGTTTACTATGTCTTGTTTGTCATCACCAATTTGCCCTTTTTACTATTAGCTTAATTTTTTTTTATTATATTTTCTTTTGAATAGTTTTTAATTCATTAGGATTAAATTTGAAACAACTTAATATAAGATGTTAAGAATCTTCTTCCATAAAGAGAAATGAGAACTAATAATTTATATAGTATATATAATATAAACTAAACTAAAAGTGACATTAATATGAAACACACGACAGCTACAAACCCTTATGATTTTTGTAATGATGTTTTTAAATGTTCTCTATGAAGAAATGAAAAGAATAGAAAGACAAGAAATAAAATTGAATAAAATAATATAAAGTAAAAGTAAATAAATGAAGATGTTGAGAAAGAATAAAAGGGGATTATAAGAATATAATTTTTATCAAATCAATAAGAAAGGTTTGATATCCCCCGTTCTATCTATTTGTTTAAAAAACAAAAGATAGATTGGGTTGAATATTACACCAAATTACCTTAGTAATTTAAAGAGAACAAAAGATTAATAATAGTATTTAGTGGTTGTTAAAACAATCACTCTTATAACACTTACCTTATCTCTTTTTTTTAAAGGATTAATAATTAAAAAGTAAAGTAATCGTAATTACTAATACTTTATTAAAATTTAGGAGATTATTATTTTTGAGTTCAAATAGCCTATTCTTCTTCTTATTTTTTCTTTTTGATGACATTAGTTTTTTATTTTTAATAACTTTTATTATTCGTAATGGTTTTGAATAAAAAAAGAAGAATTAAGAAGAATGCATAAGAAAAATTTTTGTATTTTTATTGGTTTTTTTAAATAATCTCATTTGTTCTATTTTTAATTTTCATTTAATTCTTTTTCTAATGATTTCTTTATGTTGTTGAAGATTAATATTTAAAAACAAAAAATCTTAAAATCTTAATTTTTTTGTTATTTGTTTCAAAGAAAATAGAAAAATTAGAATCGAAGAATAGAAAGATGTAGAATCTAGTCGAAGTTATGAGAGAAATGATATAAACAAATCAAGATCTCATTTAATTCACTTCATTACTATGAGTAAATTAACTGTTGTTGCATCTCCACTTGCTCCAGAAGCTGTTGGTGCTTATTCTCAAGCTATTATTTGTAATGGTATGGTTTATTGTAGTGGACAAATTGGATTAGATAGAAAAACTGGTGATTTTGCTGGTAAAACTATTGAAGAACAATCTAAACAAGTTATGACAAATCTTAAGTATGTTCTTGAAGAAGCTGGTTCTTCTATGGACAAGGTCGTAAAGACTACCTGCCTTCTTGCTGATATTAAAGACTTTGGAGTCTTTAATGGTATTTATGCTGAAGCCTTTGGAGATCATAAGCCTGCCAGAGCTTGTTTCGCTGCAGCTGCTCTTCCAAAAGGTGCTTTAGTTGAAGTTGAATGCATTGCTACTCTCTAAATTACATTTCTTTCTTTTGTTTTGGTCTTTTTTATTAAAATAAGATATAACAAATAGTTTTACTTGTAACGAATTATTTTCAACTAATCTAAATCCATCCAATCATGTTGTGTTGTTGTTTGGATAAACAACTCTTCTATTGATACTGCCATTTGGGAAACTTGTTTACAAAAGTGATATTCCAATTTACAAATACCTACTTCTAAAGCTGATTCATTTAACAATTTTAAAACATCAAATCCTTTGAACATACACACTATTAACAACTCTTTTATTCTAGTCAATGTTTGAATAAGAAAATCGTTGGAACAGAAGAGCTGAAGTAAAAAGATTCCATATAACTCAAATATTGGAAGACAACATAATGTTAATTTAAATTGTTCATTTGCATGAAGCACAAGATTGTTCAGGAAAAATATCAGTGATTGTAATTCTTTTATTGTAAAATAATGACTTTTTGAAATAACCGTTTGGATAATTTCAACTAACTCTGTATTGAAATCTAAATAAAACATTGTCAAATTACCAAAAATAACTAAAAGTTGTGAAATATCATTTTCATTATGTTGTGGTCCATTTAATAATTCCTTAAGTAGTACAACCATTTTATTCACAGCTTCTTTAGAAATACATGTCTTTCCTAAATTTTCATTTAGCATTGATAATTCCGTAAAGAAATTTAGAATAGAATGAAATAAAAAATTGTTTTTAGTAAAGAGAAAATATGTAATTGTTGGTAATAGTTGTGATTTAGACAATAATGGTTTGCAATAAGGTTTTTGTGTAATTAGTAATGACAAACAATCAACAAAGGTGTTTGACAATGGTCGAGTATTTAGGAACAATGTAAGTATTTGGTGAAAATATTCATAAGGATAAATGGAATGTTCTATAATTCTTTTAAAGCAAGCAGCACAACTATCAACAGTAGAAGGGTATTGGTGGTATAACTGAATACAAGAGCACAAAGAAGAGAGAAGGTCTTGTACCTGAACCACAGACAATGAAGGGGCTAGTCCAAGTAAGTTAGCTAAAAGCCATAATGCTGTTAGACGAAGTTCATTATCAAATCTGGTTATAAATGGATTTATTATTGAGAAAATGTTATAACTAAAGATAATTTGTGAATCGAAATTCTCGAAAGAACTAATAGCCGTAAGTATCCATAATATAATTTCAAGAGCTTGATTGGAACTTTGTTTATTTTGTAATACTATCAATACAATTTGAGTCCCATTATTGTCTATAAATTCATTGTTCCAATTTCTTTTACTCTTCATTATTATTGTTCTCAATTTCTTTAAATTTTCATCTACATCAATTCCTTTTTGTATTTTTAATAATAATCCTTGAATACTTTCGTGGAGAATATTGATATTATTCCTTTGATTTAGTAATATCTCTTGTCTTCTTTGAGTCCTTAAAAGTTTAGTCATTTCATTTCTTGTTTGGCACAGTGAAGATAAGGAAGGTGCAACTCGAAAACTCATCTATTGGATAAAACAACTAAGTTCCATAAAAAGAGTACAATATATTTAGATACACTTTTTTTAACTTTTTAGGTACTTAGTCGTTTTTATTTTGTTCTTATTTTCGTTATCTCTTTAGTTTTGTCATCAGCAATGTCATTAGTCGTTTTTTATCTGGATATGGTTTGTTCTTACTTGTTTTTATTTGTTTCTTAATCAAATTAATTTGATAAATTAAAAATGGAAGGTCTCATTCCATTCTGGTTTTTCTTCTCATAAGATTTCTCTCTTCTTTCTACTCTTTCACTAGAAAGTGATATCATGACTCTAA
>NW_008575781.1:0-3413 GCF_000257125.1 Entamoeba nuttalli P19
ACCAAACGAAATTATAACATAATACAAACATTGATAGAAAAGTCAAACAAAACTAACAGTATGTTTAAACTGCAAATAACTACAAACAAATATTGATTATAAAAAGAATGTCAAAACCAATTAAAGTATTTATGATTAATGGAAGTCCAAGAGAAAAAGGAAACACTTTTACTATGTTGAGTTGGGTAAAAGAAGGATTAGAAAAAGAAGATATTGAAGTATAAATTTATCAACTTGGAAAGAAAGAGATTAAACCTTGTGTTGCATGTTATGCATGTCAAAAAACTGGAAAGTGTTGGAAAGATGATCCAGTCATGGATGAGTTGCTTCAGAAAATAATTGAAGCAGATGGAATAATTATTGGAAGTCCAACATATTATGCAGACGTTCCAGGAGTTGTCAAGACATTCATTGATAGAACTCAACCAATTTATTACAACAAAGAAACTCTTAGAAGAAAAGTTGCAGCTGCAGTTGTTATGGCAAGAAGAGGAGGAGCTATTCATGTTTATGATACAATAAACCATTGGTTTGGAATTAATCAAATGATTACTATTGGATCAAGTTATTGGAATGATGGATATAACCCAAATGTTATAGACCAACATGAAGTTGAAAAGGATGAAGAAGCTAAAAGCACCATGAAGAATTTAGCAGAGAATATGGCATTTGTTCTTAAGAGGATAGTAAAAAGTAATTGAAATTCAATTTATTACATTAAGTTTTAAAAGAGAGAAAGAGAAATGATAAAAAGAATGAGATATGAAAATAATAAAGAAAAAAGAAAAAGAAAAAACCCTTTTTCATTTTAATAAATATGAAACAGAAGGGTTAACAAGAAATATAAAAAGGGTAAAAGAGAAAACTTAGAAGTAAAGAAAAGAGTCATGTCTAGTACAGGAGTCAAAACTATGAAAGATTTCATGTTGAATAAATCCAACATTAGAAATATGTGTGTCATTGCTCACGTCGATCACGGAAAGTCAACATTAACAGATTCACTTGTTACACTTGCAGGTATTATTTCTAATGAAAAAGCTGGAGTAGCTAGATATACTGATACTAGACCCGATGAACAAGAAAGATGTATTACTATTAAATCAACCTCAATTTCTATGTACTATGAAATTGAAGATAAAGAAGATATCCCAGCTGATGCTAATGGAAATGGATTCCTTATTAATCTTATTGATTCACCAGGCCACGTCGATTTCTCATCAGAAGTCACAGCAGCACTTCGTGTTACTGATGGAGCATTAGTTGTTGTTGATTGTGTTGAAGGAGTTTGTGTCCAAACCGAAACTGTCCTTAGACAAGCTTTAACAGAAAGAGTTAAACCAATTGTCATTATTAACAAAGTTGATAGAGTTATTCTTGAATTAAAAGAAGAACCAGAAGAAGCATATCAATCATTCTGTAGATCAATTGAAAACGTTAATGTCCTTATTTCAACTTACAAAGATGAACTTCTTGGAGATGTTCAAGTTTCACCAGGAGAAGGAACAGTTGCATTTGGATCAGGACTTCATGGATGGGCATTTACACTTGAAAAGTTTGCTAAGATGTGGTCAGCCAAATTTGGAATTGATAGAAAGAGAATGTTAGAAAAACTTTGGGGTGACAATTATTGGGATGCTAAAGCTAAGAAATGGAAGAAGAACGGAAAGGGAGATCATGGAGAAGTTCTTCAAAGAGGATTTGTCCAATTCTGTTTTGACCCAATTACTAAATTATTCAATGCCATTATGGAAGGAAGAAAAGCTGATTATGAAAAGATGTTAACTAACTTACAAATCAAATTATCAGCTGATGATAAAGAAAAAGAAGGAAAAGAACTTCTTAAGACAGTTATGAAATTATGGTTACCAGCTGGTGTTACATTACTTGAAATGATTGTTCTCCATCTTCCATCACCAGTTGTTGCACAAAAATACAGAACATCAAATCTTTACACAGGACCTATGGACGATGAAGCAGCTAAAGCTATGGCTAATTGTGATGAAAAAGGACCATTAATGATGTATGTTTCTAAAATGATTCCAACCAATGATAAAGGAAGATTCTATGCCTTTGGAAGAGTTTTCTCAGGAACAATTAGAACAGGAGGAAAAGCTAGAATTTGTGGACCAAATTATGTTCCAGGTAAAAAGGATGATTGTGTTATTAAGAACATTCAAAGAACTATGTTAATGATGGGTAGATATACTGATCCAATTGATGAATGTCCATGTGGTAATGTCATTGGACTTGTTGGAGTAGATCAATATTTGTTGAAATCAGGAACTATTACTGATTCTGATACCGCACATATTATTAAGGATATGAAATTCTCAGTCTCACCAGTCGTCAGAGTTGCAGTTGAAACCAAGAATCCATCCGATCTTCCAAAACTTGTTGAAGGTATGAAGAGATTATCAAGATCCGATCCACTTTGTTTATGTTATACCGAAGAATCCGGAGAACACATTGTTGCTGGAGCTGGAGAACTTCATCTTGAAGTTTGTCTTAAGGATCTTCAAGAAGATTATTGTTCAGGAGTTCCATTGATTGTTACTGAACCAGTTGTCTCATTCAGAGAAACTATTACAGAACCATCAAGAATTCAATGCCTTTCTAAATCAGCTAACAATCAAAACAGATTGTTCATGAGAGCCTTCCCATTTGCTGAAGGACTTGCTGAAGATATTGAAGCCGGAGAAATTAAACCAGATACAGACTTTAAAGAAAGAGCTAAATTCCTTTCAGAGAAATATGGATGGGATGTTGATGAAGCAAGAAAGATTTGGTGTTTCGGACCAGATAACTGTGGACCAAATTTGTTTGTTGATGTTACAAAAGGTATTCAATATTTGAATGAAGTTAAAGATTCCATTGTTAATGGATTTAACAATGCTATGCATGATGGAGTAGTTTGTAACGAACAAATTAGAGGAGTTAGAATTAACTTAGAAGATGTTAAATTACATGCAGATGCCATCCACAGAGGAGGAGCTCAAATGATTCCATGTGCTAGAAGATGCTGTTTCGCATGTGTCTTAACAGGAGCACCATCACTTCTTGAACCAATGTATCTTGCCGAAATTCAATGCCCAGAATCAGCCATTGGAGGAATTTACACTGTCATGTCAAGAAGAAGAGGAAAGATTATTTCCGAAGAACAAAGACCAGGTACTCCATTATTCAATGTTAGAGCTTATCTTCCAGTCTGTGAATCATTTGGATTTACTGCCGATTTGAGATCACATACATCAGGACAAGCCTTCCCACAATGTGTCTTTGATCACTGGCAATTACTCAATGGTGATGTTACTGATGCAACATCAAAGGTAGGATCAATTGTTGCAGCTATTAGAAAGAGAAAAGGACTTCCAGAAGGTGTTCCAGGTTTAGATAAATTCTATGATAAGCTTTAA
>NW_008575782.1:0-212 GCF_000257125.1 Entamoeba nuttalli P19
TTTGAAACACTTATCACTGAATTTAATTATAAGAAGATTCAAAGAGAATAAAACAAATAGAAATTGAATAAAATCATTATCAATGAAATATTAATACATTTGTTAAATAGATTAAAATAGTATTTCATTTTACAAAGTTGAATATCATTATTCAAGATTGATAATAACATCATTTTACTTATTGTTAGTTATTTGAAATACACTTATTCTTT
>NW_008575783.1:0-1348 GCF_000257125.1 Entamoeba nuttalli P19
ACTATTCTCTTTATTACTGAGACACAAACATAATTTAAAATAAATACTTTATACAACTATCCATCACACAAATAAATGTTGTGATTATTAAATAAATACAAATTTATAATTTAGTTCCAATATGATTTGGTTATTATTTAAAAGTTTATTAATGTGCCAAATACATAACAGTGAATTTGGGTTTATTTAACAGAAGTCATTACATTAAGTTATTTTCATGAGAGTATGAATTTTACTAATTTGACCATTTACCATTGAATGATATAAAATTATTCTGTTTTTAGAACTGATATTGTTGAGAATAAAAAGTAAGATGATGGGAAAGAATAATAAATGTGATAATAAACCAATTCAAATAAAAGTAAATTGATTAGTATATTAATCAAATTGTTCTACTTCTATAAAAAATACACTTTAATAAAACATTCTTATTACATCAATTTCAATTATTGTTTAAACACACCCATTTAAAATAAATAAAAAGATGTTTTGTATTTATTTGATAATTTCATTTTTATTAGACCATTATTGTTTTATTCTTTTTGTTGTTTATTTTGCTGTTTTTATAATTTCTTTTATCTTATAACTTCTTTTGTTCAATGTAGTAAATGACTTGCTTTTCTTTCATTAATGTATATTTCCTATTCTTGTTAACTTTAGAGCCATTTATTCTTTTTTCGTAATAAACTATTTAACTTAGCTTTTTATTTTATCATTGTGCAACATTCTTTTTCTCATTGTTTTTAAGTATCTGATTTAATTAGAATTTAACATATCTTAGTTTTACATTAGAAAAACAAATATAACATATTCAGTTCATTCTTTCTTTTGTTATATGATTATCATTAATAACAATAAACAATTCTAACATATTAGATATTTGAAATGAAACAGAAATATAACTATATCAAGTATTAAATGTACATTTTCATTTTATTTCTCGAATGAAAAAACGAATGACTGATTCATATTTTTGATTTCTATGATACTTGTGATGTATTATAACATTATTCTCATAATAACTTATTTATCTTATGTACCTGTAAATACTAAATTCATTGTGCTTTATTGTACTATTCTTAATCAATATTTTGTTATCAGTATTAACCAATTATCGACTAATTTCGTACCACCTCTTGTGCTAAGTTAGTACGAATTGGTTAAATATGAATCAAGATAAATCATCTTACAAAACACAAATGAGTTTGAACATGAACATGATAATTTAAATGTATTTTATAACATGGCTAATGTTTCTTTCACAACGTTATTATAATACATAAATAAAAAGACATCATATTTTATATTTAAGTTATGTTCATAACTATGTATTTTGTTTGTTGGTATT
>NW_008575784.1:0-2019 GCF_000257125.1 Entamoeba nuttalli P19
TCTATTTTATTTATTTCTTATTTATTCTACTTTTTATTTCATACATTTTCATGAACAAAACATAACAAATTAAACAAAATAACAATGAATAATATGATTATATGAATGATACAATGAATCATAACAATAAGAATATGAACTACAAATATAGAAGATATACGAATAATAGAAATAGAAAACAAAGGAGATAATCTAGAAACAAAAGAAAAGAAAAAATTAAACAAGATTGAGAATAGAAATAAAAGAATGAAGAATATAATAAAATTATAGAAGAAGAATATACAAAAGAGAATAATAACAAAATATTGAGAAAATATAATTATAAAGAGATATGCAGCCATTTCAAATACTTACATAATTAAACGATGATAAATGATGATAGAAAAAAAAATAAAAAGAAGGAAAAAATAAAAAAATAAATAAAAAATAAATAAAAAATAAAAAAAGGAAAAAAAGGAAAAAGACGAGAAACGTTGTTAAAGACAAAAGAACAGAAAAAATAAACAAGAAGAATCGCAAAGAAAGGAAGAATAAGAAGATGTCTAAGAAAGAGTTAAAAAACAGAAAAGAAATTTAACAAAATTGAAATAAAAGTAGAAAGGAACAAAGGAACAGAACATATAAAAAGAACTAAAAGAAATAATAGAATAGAATGAAGAAACAATTCAAGCAAGAATTGATAAAGACAGATTAGAAATAAGAAAGAAACAAAGAGTGTTGAATAAAATAAAAAGAAGAATATAAAAATGTTAATAAAAATCTGAAGAATTAAGAAATAATTCATGAAGAGATAAAAGACGAGAAGAATAATTAAAAATCGAAGAAAATCATAATACAAAACCAATTAATGAAGATAATTCTAATAATAATATAGAAATTATAATAAATATAGATAAAATTGTGTTACAAGAAGAAAATTACGAAGAGTAAGTTCAAACAAAACAAGCAGTGAAGAAGAAATCAAAAATAACAAAAAGAATTACAAAATCAAGAATATATTCAAATAGAATGATAGAAGAAAAAGAGAAGAGAAAAAAATGTAAGAGCAACAATTCTGGAAGGAGAAATAATAATGAAGAAGAAAATGATAGAAAAATAATTAAAGAAAAGAGAAATATAAGGAGAGAAGAACATGAACAAATGAAATAACAAAAATAATAGACATGCATTATATAGTATTCAAAATATTCAAAAGAAATAAATTAAGAATAAACAAATAGAATAAAAACAAAAAATAAATAAAATGATAAATAACAAAGAAATTAACAAAGAAGAAAGAATATAAACATATTTAAAAGAAAATAAGAGAAATATAAAGAGAAAATGGAAGAAATAATAAAATGATAATAAGTTTTTATAAAATTAAATATAAAATGATAAAATATTTATAAGAATGGATTAGGAAGAATATAAATAAAGAGAATATATACATAAAAATAATAAAGAAGAAAAATTAAAGAAGAAAAAGAAGAAAAAGAAACAATTAAAGAACTAATAAAAAAATAAAAAATAAAGAAATGATATATGAATTTGAGAACAATAAGATAACAACAAAATAAAGAGATGAAATTATAATGAGAATTATGAATGAAAGTACAGAAGATGTTATCAACATAAACAAAAAGAAAGAAGAATATAAATATATAATAGAAATAAGAAAGAAATATGTTCAAATATATTAACAATACAATCAAACATTGATAAAAATCGATAAACATTTATTAGAAATAAAATAATAAATACAAAAGAACAATTATTAGATATATCCATAATTTGATTTTATGAATATTGAGAAGTCGTTATTTCAGTTTCTTCATTATACTATATTGTTATTATAGAGTTTATTTCTAACACACTAACATTAAAACTTTCTTCTTTTATTATATTTTCTTATTTATTTGTATAAAACATGAAGTCTTTCATGTTTTTGTTTATTATTTGTCAATTGTTATTGAAAATATTCCAGTTGTAATTTCAGTGATTTTATTCTTCTTACTGACTCTTTGTGTATTAATTAAT
>NW_008575785.1:0-367 GCF_000257125.1 Entamoeba nuttalli P19
TGACTTGTTCATTAACTTGTCCTGTTGTTTCTACTCCTTTCATTATTATTTCACTTCCTAAATTCGATGTCATAATCACAACTGTATTCTTAAAATCAACTGTTCTTCCTCTTCCATCCGTTAATCTTCCTTCATCTAATAATTGTAATAACACATTAAATACTTGTGGATGTGCTTTTTCAATTTCATCAAACAATATTACACTATATGGTTTACGACGAATTGCTTCTGTTAATTGTCCTCCTTCTTCATATCCAACATATCCTGGTGGTGCTCCTATCAGTCTTGACACACTATGACTTTCCATATATTCACTCATATCTATTCTAACTATATTTTCTTCTGAATCAAACAATTCCCCTGCTAA
>NW_008575786.1:0-2412 GCF_000257125.1 Entamoeba nuttalli P19
AAAAGAAACAAGAACTGGTTATTCGGTATAAGTTGGTTCTTTCATAAAAGATATTTTTATTAGCTACTCAGTCAATTTTTTCATAAATAAATAAACTTCCATTTTCATTAATTGATTTTAGAACCTTTATATTATCTTATAACATTAAAATTCAAATTTAATGGTATTTAAGTGTTTAGAAGTGTTTTTTTCATAACTAGAGTCTTTATCAACAAGTACGGTGATTAAATCAATTAATACAAATGAGTCATTGAATGAAATGAGGTAATATTTATTCTTAAAAGATTTACAAAGTTAAATCTCTTGATTGAAAATATTTATCATAACAACAGACAGACTGTAAGTTTAAAAAAAAATAAACATTTTTACATGGTATGGTTCTGTCACCTTAAGAAATAAAGTTATGAAGTTGTTTGGAAATGAATATTTTCTGTATTCCAGTCATATTCATTATGAAAAATTATTCAAAATAACAAAACTAAGATATTTTTGTAAGAAGGGATATTGACATGAAGATAATTCAGAGTTGTGTTGTATGAAGAAAAGAAGAAGGGTGTTGACAAGTTGTAAATTAAAATTTTATAATTCTTATTTTCATTTTTTTTAGAAAATAAAAACTATAAAACTAAAAGATACAAATAAAACATAATGAATGGTATTTGTACTATGCTTTCTCAAGAACAACGAGATTCTTTAAAGTCAAAACATATACTAATTGTTGGACTTGGAGGAGTTGGTTCATATACTGCTGAAATTCTTGCACGATGTGGAATTGGTCATTTAACCATTGTTGATGCTGACACAATTTCTGTCTCAAATATTAATCGTCAACTTCCTGCTATTCCTTCAACAGTTGGTCAGTCTAAAGTAGGTATTGTTAAACAAAGACTTGAAAGAATTAATCCAGAAATCGAAGTAAAGACAGTTGTAGAATTTTTAGAGAATGAGAGAATTCATGAGTTAGTTTCAGCCGGATTTGATTATGTTGTAGATGCTATTGATAGTGTTTCTCCAAAAGTGTTTTTGATTAAAAATGTAATGGAAGCTAAAATTCCTTTAGTATCTTCTATGGGTGCAGGTGGAAGATTTGATCCAACAAAAATTCAAATTGCTGATATTTCTTTAAGCCACAAAGATAATTTGACTCGTCTTGTTCGTTACAGATTACACAAACATGGTATTCGTTCAGGGTTTAATTGTGTGTTTAGTTCTGAAGAACCTGATAGAGCTGCTTTAATGTTTCATCAAGAGCGTTTTAAAAAGTCATCGTTTGGAACACTTTCTTATATTACTTCAATGTTTGGAATTAAATGTGCTGAGTCTGTTATCCGTGATTTAATTGGTCATCCAGTTGTCAATGTTGAAATGGAAAGACCTTGGGAAGAGAATAATCCACAGAAGTAAATACATTTTGAATACTAAGACTGTTAGATTTAATACATTAAAGTACCGTTAAACTATAAAAATAATTGAGTTTATAACTTGCTCTCTAATATTTTCATTACTTTCAAGAACTATAACAAATATCATCCTTTCATTAATTTCTAATACTTTGAAATGAGAAATGAAGTTCTATGTCAATAAACATATTTCTTATTCTAACTAATAACTAAATTGGAAAGAATTGAATTAATGCTTCTTTTTACTCACCAACTTATTTCTATTTTTATGTAATGGATAAAATAATTATCAACCTATCACAAGTGGTATTACTAAAAAAGAAATAAATGTCTAACAAAAACAAATATTCTATAGTAAAATAAAGAAGTAAATCCATTTTATAAGCAGACTTGATTAAGCTTTTAATATATCATATTTATGATTCAAAATATTATTCAAAATACAATTTTTTATTGTAAAGTGTAATTTAAAAAAAGAGTGTTATTCATAATAGTGTTATCAAAGATTTGGTTATTTTTATTTTCTCTATTGATAATTTAACTATTATTTAATTTGATAATGACATACAGATAAGTAACAAACGGTAAATAACTTTATTACTTATCTATCTTTTGTAATACCCATGTTTGTTTGTGGTAAAGAATATACTAACTATTTAATGAAATACTTCAGAAAGTTATCACTTATTTTTATTCTTTTGCACAAACATTTTATATCTTTTTAGTGTTATTATATATTATCATTCTATGAACATTAGTTACTAATGGTGTATTTATTTATTATTGATATTATTGATAAATCTTTTATATAGACTTAAGTTTTATAATAACACGTAACATTTAAACAATAATTGTGTGAGTGAAACTTCAATTTATTATTATTTATTTCAATTATAAATTATCTTGCTATTACATTATTTTCTCTTTATGTTTATTGAATATTTGATACTATATCATAACAACGTATTATAACGATAAATTATATCTCTTTGATATCATGTTAAATATATTC
>NW_008575787.1:0-6193 GCF_000257125.1 Entamoeba nuttalli P19
GTGTGGTGTTTCAGACGTGCCACCTTCTATATTATGTTTAAAAATGTAAAAATATAAAACAAAAAAAAAACTCTTCTATGAAAATTATCAAAATTAAAAATTATAATATTAAAAAAAGAACTATAATAAATTAATCAAATAAATTTTAAAGTTGTTCTTTTTGTAAATCAGTTAATTCACCTCGTTGGTCAACAGTTAATTTACCCCAAACTGCTTGAATAATATTTGGAGAAACAGTTGATGTCCAAATCTTCAATAATCCAATAATTCTTTTCTTTGTATCAACAGAACATTCTTCTTCTTCAATAGTATCAGCACAAAATGATGTTAGTCGATAAACAATTTCAGCAGTTTCATTATCATTGCTAGAAGTAATAAGTCCTTTTGTTTGTAAATCATAAACAATTTCAACTAATTTATAAAATCCTTCTGTTACAGGGAATAAACCAATGAAACTCTTAACAAGAGATTCTTTGTTTGGAATACTTGGATTATGAAGAATAATTTCACCTAATGTAGTAACTAATTGACTATGAATTTCATGATATGTCTTATTCTTTGGTCGTGTTAAAATCTCACTTAATGTATTTAATGCCTTTGCAGTTAAAGGTTGAAATTCTGGTATTTCTAATTCAGCAAATCTACCAACAAAAAGAATTGCATTGAATGAGATGTCCGGACTTGAACTTTTCATGTATGATATAAATTGATCACCAACATGTGGGAGATAGTGATATAATTTACCATTGCAAATAACTGTTCCCATTGCAGAAACTGCAAAACTACAACGTGTTTCATTATCAGTTTGACCAAAATAAATCATAATTCTTGGGAATAATTTCATATTAAATGCTGCAAAGAATGTTTGAAGATGATTTTCACAAATAGATGATAAGGTATTTAACATTTTTTGTAAATAATCATCATATTGATCTTCTTCACCTAACATTTCAATTTCTTCATCATCTAATTCGTCTTCAGTTTTATCTATTGGCAAAACACTTAATGCTTCTCCTTTATTTTCTAATGTTCCATATAATGTTTTATCAAATGTTTCAAATAATAAACTAATCATTTGTGGTTCTAAACTATTTTCACCCATTGTAATAATAATACTTTGAATACAATCTAAAATAACTTCAATTGTATCACTTGCTTTATCATTAACAAGTAATTGGCATAATTTTTGTATTAAATTATAATAAATTTGTTTCAATTGTTCTGATTTTCCAGTTGCTTGGACTAATGAAGAAATAACTAATGGTAATACAACACACGCAGCAAGTTTAATATTAGTATTAGAACAGTCTAACCATGGTGAAACACTGTTATATGTTTTTTCTGCATAAACTGCAAATTCTCCTTTTAAATACTCAGCTATTTTCTTAATAGTGAAAAACAAATATTTTTTTTCTTGAGAAATCATATTTGTTACATTAATTACATCAGTTTGATCACCTTCTTGTTTAATAATAGGTAGTTCAATTCTATTTAATAATAATATTATAAATTTATCTAAATTAGGTCTAATAGCTTTATTTGGTGAATCTACCATTCTACATAATGCTGACATAACATATGGTAACACAGGATCTTCAATACCAACTGGTTGTTTGAATAATTCACTTAAAGTATTATAAATAATTTCTTGAATATTAGAAAAGAATTGTGGATTTAATTTAGAATTAAAAATAGCCATTAATTCAATCATTTTTCCTTTCATCTCAGATGTATTAAATGTCGTACATTTTGGTAATAAAACATTAAATAATTTTTGGAACTGTTCATAGTATTGTCCCATTTGATTTGTTACTAATAATGAAATATATACAATTGAAGATAATCCTGTACTTATAGTTTTTGGTTGATTATTTGTGGTTATTAATATTAATAATCCATCCATTATTTGTCCTATGAATGGAACCAATTTATTTGAACATTCTCCAAGATTGTCTAGCATTGATTGAAGTGTAAAACATGCTTTTTCTTGAATTCTTGAATGTGGTGATTTAACACATAAAATTAATGCATTTACAATAGAATCAAAGTGACTTCTAATCATAATATGTGGGAATGTTTCCATTAATCCTTCAAGAAGACTTAACAAAGAATAAACAATTAATGGTTGATTATCACTTACAGCACTAAATGATAATTGAAGTACTTCTGTAATATTTGATTTAATAATAAATTTTCCGTGTTGTATAACTTGAGCCAAAGAAGTAACTGCAGCAAATCTATGTGGCCAATCACTCATTTTAGCGAATTCAATACATTTATTAAATAAAGTATCACGTAATGGTTTACCTCCAATAGCAGACGTTAATGTTTCAAGTGCATCTTGTGCATATTCAAATAAAGTATCATCAGTATTTTCATTTAACCAATCTTCAACATCGTCATCATTAACAGTAGTTAACCAATTTAATAAGCAAATAAGAACTTGAGGTAAAAATCCACTCTTTTTATATTGAGACGTATTATTTTGAATAAGAGAAAGTAAAACTTCCATTGCACTTTCTTTAATAGAATTATCAATAGGAGAATTACATAAGGTCATAAGATTCTCAGAAACAGTAGGAAGAATACCAGCAAAAAAGTAATTTGAAAATGAAGCTAATTCTTGTAAATCATCTAAAACATTATTGGCAACTCCAATTTCATTATTTTGAATTAATTGTTGTAATGTTTGCATAATTAGAGGATATAATTCATTAAACTTTTTTCCTTCTGTGGTTGTTTCAATAAAACCAACAGCATTACTTAAAAATGTTATTGCCTTTAATCTTAACTGAATATTGTCAACACTTAAACATCTATTAATATATGACTTTAATTCTGAGACATGTGAAATAATCAATGAAGCTTCTGGATGAGTAGTAGATTTACCTAAAGTATCTAAAGCAATACATTGTTGAATAATACCTTGTTCTTGAGTTAGAGAGAATAACGTTTGAATATAATTTGGCCATGGTAATTCTTCTTGTTGAATAGAAAAAGCAAAAGAAGTAATAACACTTGAAAGAATAGATACGATTCTAAATTCATTTTCTACTTTACAATCTTCAATTAGAACTTTACATAATTCCATAATAACTTGATCACTCATTACATCTCTTATTTTAGGTATTTTTACTAACATATTATTAAATTGTGTTAATGCAATTAATCTCAATGGTGCTGGATTAGAACTTGATGCATTTGCAAATACAGCCAATTGTGGAAGTAATATAGATGGTTGTTGTTTCATTTGTTCAAATGTACCCTCAGCCTGTTTTCTAATGTTTTCATCAGGACTCATACAATTTTGAAGAAGAGTAGTTAAATCAGACATATTAATGTTATGAACTAAAACAGTTCTTCAACTTTTTTTTTCTTGAATATTATAATAAAAAGGGTTTTTTTCCTTATTTATGAAAAAAGAAGAATATTTTATAATAAAAATAATTAATTAATGAACTATTTAATATGACTTTATATTAGAAGTAGTTGTGGTGAATCAATTGATTCAATATGTGGAATATTTTGAATATATTTAATTGTATTTAAATTTCCACAACAATGTTTAAAACAAATGGATTGAATTGAAGTTGGTAATAATGAATTTTGAATAGTAGCATCAGAACAAGCATATCCTATAAATTCAATTTTTTTTATTCCTTTGAAATCTATTAAATTCAATTGAATTCTTCCTTCTTTTTCAATACTAATTTGGTGTAATTCAATTTGACCTTGTGGAATACAATTATCAGTTGTAATTAATTGTTCAATTTTTTTAGGAAATTCAATTTTTTCATTTATTCTACAATGAATTAAATGAAGTTTTTTTAATTCATTTATTCCTTTAAAAGTATCTTTTTGGAGTTGAATACCATCAAATACAATTTTATTTAATTGACTACCTAATGGAAGAGAAAAATGACACTGTCCATAAATTTCTAATTCTTTAATTTTCTTTGAATGAAAAATAACTGAAGTACTTCTACAATGTTTTAATATAACACTTTCTACACTTTCAGGTATTTCTATTTGATTATTATAACCTACAACAGTCATTTTCTTTAATTGATGAAATTCACTTAAATCAACATATGTACGAATTAATTCAATTTCTTCAATTGTTGAAGGTAGTTTAATATTATTATTTCCAATTATTTTAACTTTTTTTAAAGTTAATTGTTTTAAATCAATACTCTCTTCTAAATGTCGTTGATTAATAACACATTCTTGAACATTTCTTAATTCTAAAAATTCTATCTCTTTATTACTGTAAATTTCTATTAATGGGTAACAATAATACACTCGATGATTAGGACTTGAAAGTGTTTGACTTCTACTTATAATTGTACATTTTTTATCAATAAATGGAATATTAAGTAATTCATCAAATGATTTTTTTCCTAAATCATTTAAAAATTCAATAATAATTTTATCAAAACAATAATAGTCTATTGTTCTAAAGAAATTAATTTCAATTCCTAATGAGACAATGAAATGAACTTTTAAATGAGGACGAATGGATTTAAAAAATTGACTAAGATTTTGAGCTGCTTGAATATTTGAAGAAATATCTACAATAAGTTCTTTTAAATTATTAAATGGTAATAAGTCAATTGGAGAAGTAATTTTTAAAGATGAAATATGAGAAAATAATGACACTGGAATTTGTTCAAGAGAATGAATTGGTTGATTTAATATTATAGAGTCAATAGTTTCTAATTCATTTTTATATAATATTAATTGATCAATATAATCTATTTCTATAGTTGAAAGGTGTGGAATAATTCTCTTCATTTGACTTAATTGATTTTTAAATAAACAACAACGATGTAACATTTGAACACCTTCTTTACAAAATGAACTTACTTTTATTAAATTCATTAACTCAGTAGACTCTTTCATATAAAGAGCAACGTTGGCAAGATAAATAGGTTCAAGGACAGACATTTTACTTAATACTTATTTTGAATGATCTAAAGGGTTTTTAAATCCCTTTTTAATTTTCAGGAAACTTCTTATTTCGTTTGTTTTCTTATTTTTTCTTTGCAAAGTCATTTTCTATCGTTTTTTTCTCAGATTTTTCCTTTTCTTCTTATCAAAACTTGAATTGTTATTCTAAAAATTTAATAAACCAAACTCAAAAGAAAAGTTAAGAATTTTGAAAAGTTACTATTTTTGATTATTTTTTCACCCTAATTTCTTATTTATAAATTTATCAATAGTTGTCATAAATAACATTTTAAAGAAATAATGTTATATAAACCAAAATTAAAAATAGATTAAATAAAAGAGATGAAGTTTAGGGAAAACTATAAAAAAGATAATTAAGAGTCATGAAACTTATGATTCAAGACGGTAATAAGAAAGTCAAAATTGAAGTAGAAGAAGATTGTACTGTTGGTGAGTTGAAGTGTATTATTGCTAGTGAATTTAGTATAGAACCAGATTTGATTGGAATAACTATTTTGAATAAAGAAATTAATGTTTTTGATGATGAACTAGCAATTAATGTTGGTATTAAAAATATGACAATGATTAGGATAACTCATTTAGACCAAGAAGAAAAAAAAGTTAAACAAGGTACAAGTAAAAGTGGATATATTGTAAAAATTGACAGACTAAAATGGGTTCCAATTAGAAGAAAAATGGCTGCTGATAATTCCTGTTTGTTTCATTGCTTAGAGTATTTATTCTATAATAAAAGTAGAAATGATCCATATCATATTCGACAAGAAGTTTCTGAAATAGTTCAGTTATATCCTCAAAAATTTACAACAGATTATTTAGGACAACCAAATTCATTATATTATCAAAACATTCTCAATCCAAAGACATGGGGAAGTAATGTAGAAATTTCTATTTACTCTTTCTTAAAAGAATGTCAAATTATAGTATTTGATTTTGAGAATAAAGTTGATATTACATATGGTGATAAATCATTAAATAGGTGTTGTTTTATTATTTTTACAGGAAATCATTTTGATGTACTTTGTTTATCTCATTCATTAAATTCTCCTGAAAATGAAGATATGGTATTATTTAATAATGAAGATGAAGAAGTAAAAATGAAAATGAAAAATTATATTCTCTCGGAATGTCCCAAATTCCATTTTACTTTTTAATTTATATCTTTATCTTATTTATTTAATATTTTTTATCTTATTTTCACAGTGGATTATTCCCATTTCTTCAC
>NW_008575788.1:0-1368 GCF_000257125.1 Entamoeba nuttalli P19
TCCTCTTCCAATCAAAATAACTTCTGGTAATGTTCCTTCTTCTAATCCACGTTGTTGATAACTTTCGAAATTGTCATTATTAGCATTGAGATTAACAAGATCATATCCTAGAGCAGTTTCTCCTTCTCTTATTGTATTACCAAAAATAGTTTTAACGTATAAATAATCTTCAGTAACACCAAAATCTTCAGATTTAATGATTTGACAATCAGCTAATTGATACTGTCCAACTGGTTTACCGATTTTAGTAACTTCAACAACATAATATTCAACAAGATTCTTAGAATTTGTTAATGCATCAAATGGATGTTGGAAAAATTGATGGGCATATAATTCTACTTCTGTTCCTTTTAATACATCAACAAGATGTAATGTTCCTGCTACTTGAGTACACACCATTAATGGTCCAACACCACCTAATTGATTTACATTAACTTTTGGAAGAAATACAAGGTCTTGACGAGAAATAGGAACAACTTCAACAGAAAAAGAAACTTTAAAATCATAAGTGTTTTTATGGTCATCTTGAGACACCAATTTCTTTGTTTGTTGATATCTTAAAGGAACTAATGTTTGTAAGAAGTCTATGAATTTTTTTGCATGATCAACAGATTGAAAGAATATATCCATTCCATCAGGCATTTCTTGGATATCTGTAGCATTTTGGTGAGCATTTGCTTTTAATATTTCTTGTTCTAGTGTTAAAATAGATTTCTTATGTTCAGAATGTTGTCTTAATTGAACAACACTTTGCCATGTATTTTTTGCTTCAGCTTTATGACAGTTATCACAAAATCCATTTACAATAATAAACTCTACATTAAAGTCTTGTTGAATGACAGTATTTTTAAAGACTTCTTTTTCAACAGTTAATTTAATTTTTAATCTTTTTGAATGTTCTTCAGTCCAAATATATGACGCATTGATTAATTTTAATTTATTTAATCCTTTAACTCTTTTGATTAAATAAGTCATTAATTCTCTTGACTCTGGCTCACAATAAAACCATGTTGTTCCTGCTAAAAACTTTTTACATCTTTTGCATTGGTCAATAGTTATTTGTTTAGGAATTCCTTCTGTAATATCAATAGTTTTATGTAAACAATTAGCACACATACTACTAGGATTAACTTCAATTAATGCTCCACAAACACAACAAAGCATTTCAGCTTTTCTTTCAGGTAAATTAATATACTCTGGTTCATTAGTATTAGTGGTATTACTCATAGATTATCTTACTTTTACTATCCTTCTTATCTTATTCTTCAAACTCATTTATAGTTCTTTTATTAATTTCATTTATTATATTTTTTATTCTTCAAATCAAACTTTGTAAATAACACAAAATCTTTCTTTTTTAAAAACAAT
>NW_008575789.1:0-7877 GCF_000257125.1 Entamoeba nuttalli P19
TCTTCTTCGGCTTTTTGTTTGGCTTCTTCTGCTTTCTTCAATTTTTTATCATTTTCATCTTTTTCTTCATGTTTTTTATCATCATGTTTGTGATCACGGTGTTTCTTTTCTTCTTCTTTCCTTTTTTTTTCTTCTTCTTTCTTTCTTTTTTCTTCCTCTTTTTTTTTCTTTTCTTCTTCTTTTTTCTTTTTCTTTTCTTCTTCTTTCCTTTTCTTTTCTTCTTCTTTCTTTCTTTTTTCTTCCTCTTTTAATTTCTTTTTGTCCTCCTTTGTCTTCCCACTCATCTGAATTTTTTAGTTTCTCATCTCTTTTTCACTTTTTTCATTTTCTTTACAGTTCACTATATTTAGTACGTTTTACAGTTCTTTGGTAGACGATTTTCTTTCATACTTTCATAGTTGAAGAAAGAGCAATACTATTGTTTTAATCTTCTGTATTATTTAATTTTGGGTTTATGTTTAAAGTTGATGGGATTAATCAATTGAAGGTGGAAAAAATAAATAATTTGATTATTGAATCAAGTATTAGAACATCAATTAATGGGAAAAAACAAAAACAAGTTAATAATTAAACTAGAAAAGTTATATTTGATTTAATGAATTGGTCAATAATATTTCTATGTATTTGTGTTATTGCATTATTAATTTTAACATTATGCTTAATTGGGCAAGGGAATGGACTAGAGAATAATAGTATATTAGGTAAAACTTATCAATTTTTAGTATCAGATGATGGTTTAGTGTTTGTTAATAATAATAAGGAATTAATAATTTAATGGATGTGCTTAATGAATAGAAGATATGTTCGATTATTATTTGGAGGAAAACAATGGGGAATGATAAAGAGTTTTTATAATAAAATTTTATATAAAAAGAGTCATTTATTACAAATTATTTATTTAGCTATGATAGGTGTATGTGATTTATTGTTAATAAGAGATGTTTTTCATTCACTGCCACAAGAATATTTTATTTTCTTTCATATCAATTTAATTCTAACAATAATCTTTTTCTTTATTGCAAGTCTTTCAAATCCTGGATATATTAACCAATATAATGTTAAAGAGTATATTAAGAAATACCCATTTGATAATATTATCTTTTATCGTAGGAAATGTTCTACATGTTTATTAATGAAGTTTGTTCTTATTACATTTATTTTATTATTAATTTAATTAATAATATAGACCATCACGTTCTCATCATTGTAATATTTGTAATAGATGTATTGCAAAATATGAACATCATTGTTGTTGGATTAATAATTGTATTGGTGAATTAAATTGTAGATATTTCATTATATTTTTAATTATAACAACAATGCTATGTTATCATAGTTGTTTCTTATCTTTTTCAGTAGTATCAAAAGTAATAACTCAATATGATCTTCTTAATATTGACTCATATCATTTAACAAATGAACAGTCATTAATAATTCTTTTTAATGAAACTGGGAGTGCATTATTTGTAGGATTATTTTCTTTATTTTCAGGGGTAATATTAAGTTTGTTTACGTTATATCATATAATGATGATTTCTCGTGGAATAACAACCAACGAGAAATTTAAATGGAAAATGTTACAAAGTCGTGATAGTACAATTCAATATAAAAATAAATATGATTTAGGTGTTATAGAAAATATATTTTGTGTGTTAGTTCCATCCAGAAAACCACAATATACATTTAAATAATTATTTATAATCAACCTTTTATGGGATTTTTTTTTTCTTTTTCAAAAGAACTTATAAGTCAGTTTAAATAGTAATTAATTTGATGAAAGATTTACTTTATATGTATGAAAAAGATAATCCTATTATTGAAGATGAAACATATGAAAATAATAATAATTTAAATAATTATTTTAAAAATCAATATAAAGTTAAATTATTAATTAAATTAGTATTACTTATTTCAATTATTGTATCTATTATATTTGGAATAGTTCGAGTAATTACTCTTAGAAGATCATATACATGTAATAGTCGTTATTCAACATTTTTTATTGAAACAATACCACCACCAAATATTGAAATAACTAATAATACACAATTTTATACCTTTATTGATCCAACATTTAAATTAGAATTTAATGGAACATTTCTAGAAAAAGATAATTCCAGGTTTTTTGGAGGAAAAATAATTTATCCTGAAGTTACTCTTAATGATTCAAGATTTAGTTTAAAAGCACAATTCGATCATTGTGATTATCAAGTTTTTTATAAACATTATATTCTTTGTCATACTCTTCGTTTAAGATTTTCTTTAAATTCTATAAACATAAGTACTATTAAACCTTATCCTATTACTATTTCAATAAAAGATCCTGATCCATCATATTCAATGTATTTTACTGATTCATTTGATTGCGGTTGTAAAAATAATTTTACAATGGTTCTAATTCCATTAAATAATCAAACAACATTTTATGCAAAAACAAAACCAACAGTTATTTGTGATAATTCTAGTAATATTAATGAACAACAAAAATTTATAAATTTAACACTTCAAACATTTGAAACAGAAAATAATTTTTATCCTTTTATTCAACAAAATCTTACAATTATTAATCAAACAAAAATATTTAATCCTATTATTATTGAAACAGAAATAGATAATAATAATCTTACTCATATTTCATCTAAAGAACTTAATGTAATTTCAACTCAATTATTGGGTGATACTCAAATATTTGAAATTATTGTTGGACAAAATGGAACTATTGGATATATTACATTTTATAATAAAGTCACTTATCAATGTTATCTTGAAAGAAATAAAGTCTTTCATTTTATTGCAATTCCTTTTGTACTTGATAAAATTAAAAATAAGATACCAAGTGCTTTTGTAGCATCTGGCATTTATAATAATCATTTTGATAATATAAATATTACTATTCTTAAATCAAATTTATATAAAACAACTTTTAGTATTCGTGGTTCTTTTATTTTTTATCACGAATTATTACCACAAATATTTATTAATGATAAAAATACTTCTATTGTTAATATTATTGAACCTTCAATTCTTAATTTTAACCAATTTCTTAATTACGAAACAGGGTTGGTTGGAAGTAAAGAATTTATTGTTGAACTTAGAGGATATTGTGATTTAAATGAAATTAAAAAAATTACTATTATTATTCCTGAATGTTCTAATTGTCAATTAATAAAATATTTTTAATTTGTTCATTATTATTAAAATAAAATTAAAAATGAATAATATAAGTAGTACTTCGTAATATTGAAAAGAATTATTTATTATGAGTATTATTTTTAATTTCTTATTTAAATTACTATCTTTTTTTTAATAAATTCTATATTTTTCATTTTATAATAGTATCAAAAGTTGTATTTAACAGAAATATAAATTATTTATTTGTTTAAAATATTCAGTTTCTGTATTATATAAAAAATTTCTTCTTATATTTTTGTTTTATAAAAGTACTAAATTTGATTCTTTTCAAATACAAAAAAAGTATTAGTTTTTTTAATTCAACAATAATTAAAATTTTTTTTTTTTTGGGATATTATAAAATATTTTTCTTGGGAAATAATAATCGTTTCAATAATAATAACTACCTCCTCATTTCCTTTTTTACTATTTAAAGGTTTCTTAAATAAATTAAAAAGAAATATTTCTTTTAAATTAATAAATTATCAAAAACAAGTTTATTTTTTTATTCTGAGTGATATTTTTATGAGATTCAAGAATATTAAGAGTTAGCTATTTCAATTTTAAATTACGATAATACATAACTAAAAATTATAAACATATTTAAAAATGAATAATAATTATTATTTAAATAATTAATGAAAAGATATTAAGAAGTTTTTTTTCCTTATGATTGAAATAAAAAACAAAAATTTTTTTTGACTTTTCATTTATTTCCTTATTTAAAGAAAATATAAAAAAAATAAAAAAAAAATGAAACAATACATGAAGAAGTCAAAATCAAAAAGATGAAAAAAATTGATATTATTTTTCATAAATAAAATAAAAAAAAATAAAAAAAAACTTAAAAACAATTACTTAATGAAGAGAAACTGTGATCATTGTTTATCTCTTATTTCAATCTTTGCTAATCAAATTCGATCGATTCGAGGGATTGTAGTTTGTAAAGAAATTATTTTAAAAATACTTAATATTCATCATACTCATTCTAATAGTTAGAAAATGGAACAATGAACGATGCTCAACCTCATATAGATCTTATAAATCAATCATCTATTGACTTACAAAAAACTATTAGCCAAATTGATTGTTTCTTTTCTACTGATGATATTTTAGAAATATATGACACAATTGTTGCTACAGCAGATGACTTTTATCATTCATTAGAAGAATTAATTCAAGTAGCTACATTATCACTTACGGGTAATGACAGTCAAGCAAAATTACAATTTAGTGAATTAATTAGAAATGTAACTAAATTCTTATATGGATTAAGAGAAGGATTAGGACAATTACTTAAAAAAATACCTGAAATGAGAATGGCAGTATTAAAACCAAAATTACGGGGAGACTTTTCTTCTATTATAGAATTCTTAGGTAATATTAATCTTCATCTTATTAATAAAGAATATTCTTCAAATAATCAAGATATTATTCATTGTAAAGAAAAATTACTTTCATTGTGTTCAATTGCTGTTGAAGAAGGTGCATCAGAGGAAGATAAAAAGGGAGTTATTTTATGTTTTAAAGAATTTGTTAGTGCATTATTAGAATTAAAAAATAAAGAAAATCCAACTCAAAATGATATTAAAAAAGTGACTTCTTTTATGGAATTATTTAAAAGAGCTATTCGTAGTATGGCAATGGGACATGTTGTTACATTAAAATCATTTGATTTAAATAAACAAAAAGAAGAAGAACTTCAAAAAAAGAGAGATGCTATGGCTCAAGAGGATATAGAAAGAATAAGAGAAGCAGAAATTAATAAAAAAAGAAGAGAAGAAGAATCAAAAATACTCCAACAAGAAATTGAAGAAACTAAAAGAAAAGGTGAAGAAGGAAAGAAAGAAATAAAAGAACAACAACGTCTTTTACAAGAACAAATGAGACAAGGAGAAATAAGAGAAGAAGGACTTAAAGATAAAGAAAAAGAATTATCAAAGAAAATACAAAAATGTAGTCAAGAATTAGATGAAATAACCACAAAATATATTATTGAAAAAGAGGAATATGAAAAAATGATTATTCAACAAAAACAAGTTCAACAAAGTTCATTAAAAGTTCAAGAAAATAAAGAAAGTTTTGATGATTTAGAACGTAAAAAACAACAAATGTTGTTAGAAAAAGAACAATTAAAAACAAAGTTACAACGACTGAGAGGAAGTAAAATAACTGTTAAAAAATTATCAAATGAAGTTAAAGGTGATTTAGCTAAAACTGCTCAAAGACAAAGAATTCTTTCTAAAGAATATCCATCTAAACAATTGTCAGCTGTAGAAATGAGAAAACAATTAGAAATTGATAAAACTGCAAGAGAATTAGTACAGATGTCAGATGAAAATCAACCTACAATTATTGAAATTGCTCAAAAACTACAAACATTATCCGAAACATTAGATTTAGATAATATTGAAGAAAGTACTGATGTTTATCAAATTTTAAAACAAACAGATTTTAATTCAATTGCACTTAGAATTACTTCACCAAAATTTAGAATATCATCATCTATTTCATATATTGGACATTTTGTTTCTGATGATGAATATGATCCAGAAAATAAAGAAGTAACTAAAATGATTGAAGACTATGAAAAAGAAGCATTTTATAGTTTAGCTGAAAAAGCTTCTGATATTGCTACAACAGCAGAAGACATGATGTGTTTTGGATCATTATCTGTTGTTGCTGATTGTAAAGAATCAACTGATGATTATTTAAGTGATTTAGCAGGAAGTTGTAAATTAACACAAAAAGCAGTAATTACATTTATGGAAGCTATTCCATCAATTTATAAACATGGATCTGAGTGTAAAGGTGATGAAGGACTACTACAAAAATATGTTGAATGTTTAGTAAAAATTCCAGTTAATTCAGGTTCTATTACAGAAAAGAAAGAAACAATTGAATTTACATATTTTTATGAACAAATTATTGAAAGATTAAAAAGACAAGAATTTAAACCTGTTATTAAGCAAAAATATATTGAAGCTAGCTTAGGATTAGTTGCTAGTGTTAGTCGTAAATATATTTATCAAATCATTAATACTAATACAAAAAAAATTAAGTCTATTGTTGGACAATTCTTAGCAATGTCTAAATGTATTTCACATTTAAAGCCTAAAGATTTTAAATACCTTCAAAATACTAAAAAATTTGATTCAAAAGAATTTGAAAAAGATTGTGATAAAGCTGATAAAGATTCTAAAGAACAATTCCAAAAAGAATTATTTTATAATGTAAATATGCAACGAGGATATGACCTTGAAATTCTTTATATGTTAGAAATTGCTGCACTTGCAACTGATTTAATTAACACTATTCAAGACTTTATTGATGCTGTTTATACAGTAATTGCTTTTAATGAAAAAGAAGATAAATTAGATGTTATGGATGATTCATCTCCTGTAGCTGATGAAATTATTTCTGAAACAAAATTAATTAAAGTAAAAGATGATCGTGTAATTTGTTCTTCATTAAACCAAATGATTTATAGATTTGTAACAAGTTATGAATCATTTAGAGAACAATTTTTCCAAACATATCAATCCTTTACTAAAAGCTCAATTGTATTATCAAAAATTGTATCAATGTATCTTGGAAATAATTCTCTACAAGAACAAGTAAGGACTCAATCATTAATTGCAATTAAACATTTTGTTGATGAATGTTTTAATGATTTAGATTCAAAGTCTATTGTTATTGTAAAGAAGTTTATAAATGAATTAAAAAATAGAAATGAAGAAAAAAATGTACAAGCACTCAATGCTGTGTTATTAAGAAAAGAAACAGAATTAAAACATTTTATTGCTGAAAGTCTTGTTCCACCAATAGATTTCTTTATACCACAAGAGGCTGTTTCACCATCAATGTTAATTCAGTTATCTGATAGTGCAGAAGTTGCTCGACAATTAACATTAGTTGCTTCTAAAATATTTAATAAAATCGGTCGTCAAGAATTCTTCAATAAATCTTGGAATGATGAATCTTTATTCCCACAATCAGTTAATGTCATAAGAATGCTACGACATTCTGATACTGTTCGTGACTGGGTAATTAGTTCTATTTTATCTTTCTTTTCTACAGAGAATAGAGTAAAAGCTACTATTCATTTCATTCAAATCGGTGACTATTTAATGAAACTAAATAATTTCCAATCACTGTATGGTATTGTTCAAGCCCTTGGACCAAATGGTTGTATTTCTCGATTACAAGTTATGGATAGTATTCCATCAAAATATGCTAAGTTATATCATCAACTAAAGAAAGCAGTGCACGATAAAAATGATTACAAGAATTATAGGCAAATAGTTTCTAAAATTAATGAACCTTACATCCCATTAATCAACGCTTTCTTAAAAGACATCGAAAAATTTGAGGATGAAAATCCGAAAACAACAAAACTGGGTAAAATTGATGTCATCAATATGAAAAGAAACGACTGTTTAGCTGACATGGTAAATCAATTCCTCAGTGCCAAAGAAAATCCTTACAAAATTCCGATGGTAGAACCTTTATCAACTTTCCTTAACGAAATGGTAAATTTGAGTGGTAAACCTCGAGACGAAGTTGTTTCAATGTGGATCAAGTTATTACCAAACTAATTTTTCTTAGTTTTTAATACTTTTTACAATTGAATAAATTCTTTTCATTCGGTTTTAAAATAAATTCACTAATAAAGCTTCTTTTCCAATGCAGGAAATACAACAAAT
>NW_008575790.1:0-223 GCF_000257125.1 Entamoeba nuttalli P19
ATTATTTCTTTGCTAATTTTCTTGCCCATTAAAATGAAGTGGTGAAGAAAAAGAGAAATAAAATAAATGAATATCCAAGCACCAGAAACAGTTGAAATGAGAAAATGAAGAAAATTAACATCAATTTGAGATAAATGGAAATGAATGTTATTTTATACATTCGGTTGAATTTGAATATTTGAAAGAATAATAGTAGTAAATGAAAAGATGGTGATGAAAAGAT
>NW_008575791.1:0-2428 GCF_000257125.1 Entamoeba nuttalli P19
ATCATAAGAAGAGAAAAAAAGATATTTAGTGATTGTTCATAATAAATAATGATGAGTGTTTCCGTATTAAAATAAATAACATTAATATGTAATAATGTATTTTTATATGATTTTATATTCTATTTTATACTTAGTATTGTTGAATAAATAACTTTTGATAGATAATTAATATTGAATATAAATTGTTGGATTTATTATCATTCATTCTATCTTTATAAATAATAGTTATTTTGTTATTTTGTTGTTGTGCTATTCTTATGTTTAATTGTTAATACAAGATTATACACAAAAATTTTCATGAAATTTATCATTTAACAGTTCACTTTTAAATTCTCATTTAAGAATTTGTTTTAATCATTCTTATTAATGTGTTTCTCCTCTTATATTCATTTTCTTTAATGTTTTATTTATTTAACATATTATCCACTTCATTCTTTGTATTATTTTATTTTTGATTTATCAATTATTCTACAATCATATTAATCAATGAATGTATTATGATTGGTAATAACAGTTAGTGAGTTTTATCATTTTAACCTTTTATTGAAGTGAACAAAGTAGCTTTGTTCATTATTGATGAAGCTAGAAATACAATAATGTATATTGTTTTCATGAAGAATAAGTTAATTAGTTGTTCTCCAACTTAGAACAAATTAATGACAAACAAATAAGAATTTAATACGTATTTTTAATGATTTTTCATAGTTTGTCAAATTGGCTGTGGTTGTTTTCTTATTATTAAATACAAACATTGAAAGAATGTTTACATAACAGTCTTTATTTTATGAGATAAAAATAAATGAACAAATAAAAAAGATAATAGACAAAGAGTTACTACTCAAACATTTTAAACAAATCGTCTAATCGTTGAACAACATCTTTTCCATGTTTTTGGAGTTTTTCTCTAATCATTTGATGTGTTAATGTATCTTCTAAATGTGATTTTGAGAAGAACTTATCAGCATAACATAATAATTTCTCTTCTATTGTTTTAGGTAATAATATTCTATCTGTAGGTAAAGGAAGATGTTGTTCAACAATTTGAGTTGGATCAATCCCAGATCCAGTGTGTCTTTCAGCAACACGTGCATGATATTCCAATCCAAGTTCTCTTAGAATGTCTGCACCTAATATTCCATGTTTGATATATGGCTCTTTTCCATTACATCCAAATTGTGGAGAGTCAACAAGAAAAATACCGATATCATGAAGGTATGCAACTTCTTTGATGAACTCCATATTAATATGATACTCTGGGTGTTTTGCATTGACTTGTTCGCATTTACCATATATGGATTTTCCATGTTCAATTAAAATATGTTTTGCTATTGGTAATTCTTTATAATATTTCTCTAGAATTTTAAACGGATCAATTGGTGCTTCCCACTCAGAGTGTATCATTTGTTCTTTTTTTGTTTATTTCATTTCTTCTTAGTTTGTCTTTTCATCTTACTAAAGATAATTCACAAATTATAATAATAATACCAAAAATCTGATGGTTTTTAAGAATAAAACAAGAAAAGAGAAAATGGTAAAAAAAACAGATTTTTAGAAATGAACTAATAGTTCTATAAATGAGTAATGTAAATTCAATTTGTCTTAAAAGTCTAGTAATTGGAAATTCACGTGATGCTAAACAACGAATGTTGAGTTTTCCAGGAAATTCAATGAACCTTTTAAGGTTTGGTGTTGACTTTAAATTTGTAACAGTTATTATTGATCGTGTCTTTATCAAAATGCAAGTATGGGATGTTGCTGGTCAAGAAAGGCTCAGAACCAATATTGAAGCGTTTCTTCCACATACAGACATTATTTATTTTGTTTACGACATGACTGACGCATCATCATTTAGATTTATTCAAACAACACTCGACCAAATAAATCAAAGAACTCCATGTAATTCAATGAAAATTCTTGTTGGATTAGGACGTGAATTTGAAAGTCAACAAGAAGTTAGTCAAGAAGAAATTATGGAACTTTCTTTAAGGTATAAAATCAAACACTATGAATTTGACTTAGACGATGACTCTCAAGTATCTTATCTTTATTTCAAATCAATTTATCAATTCATCTCTGAAAATCAATGCCAAATTGAAAACCAACATTCAACAAACAAATGTGTTATTGTTTGACTTTTATTCATTTGTGTTTTTCATTACATGTTGATGAGAGTAAAAAATACATTTCATCTGATTTTATGTTATTTCCAATTTACTTAAACTGGAATTTCCTTTTTTGTTTAGTAATTTTTGTTGTTTCTTATAATTAATTTGTTATTTATCTATCATACACTTTTTGTCTTTTTTTCATAAATACTCATATAAATTCAATGTTTATTTTGTTGTATCATTTCTTTAAACACACCATTTTATACTTTCATATTTCTATCATTTTACCAATTTAATGGTTTGTATTGAATGTTTTTTTT
>NW_008575792.1:0-1555 GCF_000257125.1 Entamoeba nuttalli P19
TCAAATAAGTCTTCATCATCAAATAAATCAAAAGTGTCATCATCAAATAAATCTTCATCATCAACCATTTCCATTAAATCTAAACTATTAAATCCAAAAGAGGAAAATATGAATAAGAAAGTAAAGAATAAAATGAACATTAAATTATAATTTCTAGTGTTTTTATTTTTTTATATTATTTTTAAGTTTTGATAGACAAAGACTGACAAAAAAAAAAATTCAAAATATTCAAAACTAGTAGTTGTTAAATATTAAATAAAGAAAATTAAAAGAATAGTCAACACTACAAAGAGAGTTGAAGAAGAGTTATCAAAATCATTTGAAGGAGGAACACAAATTTTTCTTTGTTGTTTTCTTGTTTTGATATTAAATAATTCATAATAAGAATTATCAGAATTACTAATACTAAATTGAGTTGCATTAGTAGAATTAACAGTAATAATAATATCATCTACCATTTCGTGATAATTATTAAATGAAACTTTTGAATTACAAATATTTGTTGCAAAAACTTTTTGTGACATTTGAGTAAGTCTATATGCTGCATTAGGATGTGGATGTCCATATGTATTATTAAATCCACAAGATATAATAGAAACAACTGGCTGAGTTATAGAAAGATAATCCCAACTATTTGAATGTTTACTTCCATGATGATTTGCACGAAGAACATCTACAGAACCAACAACATCTTTTATCTCAACTTCAATATTATTAATTGTTGTTCCATAACTATAATAATATCCACCATCTAAATCACCACTTGTTGCATATATAAAATTACCATATTTAATTCTTAGTCCAATAGAATAATCATTTTCACTTGGCATCATTGGTTGATTATAATAATTTGCTTCAACAGGAGATCCATCCCATCTTACTGCACCATATCCATTACTAGTAAAAATTTCAACTTCACTGTCATTATCTGGAGGATTAATTTGAGTAGTAGAACAAATATCAGCAATTTCTCTAATCTTAGATACTTTTGTTTGGTCTTTAATACTGTCTGCATAACATACCCATTCAATAGAATATTTCTCAAATTCTCCTGCTGCATAAAATTCATACGTTTCATTATTACATTTCTTTCTATTTTCTCCTGTATAATTTCCAACATTTCTTTCAATAAATTTCCCAGCAGTAAAATTACCAACTTCAAATAAATGCCATAATCCAGATATTCCATAATATCCAAAATGATCTAAATGAATATGTGTTAAAACAACTACATCAATATACTTTTTCCCAAGAATTTCTTCAATTTTTTTTTCTAGTCGAAGTGCATTTGTTGGATTTGGATCATTTCTTTGTTCTCCAAGATCAACAAGTATAGAATATCCTGATGGATAAACAATAAGTTGAGAATCAGCTTGTCCAACATTAAATACATAAACTTTGAATTGAGCATAACTACTTACACATAAAAAAAAGAGAATAAGACTTGTTTTCATAAAGTCAATTTACAATTCATTCAGTTCTTTAAAAATTTCTTCTTTTTCTTTAACTTCCATATTTTTCTTCCTTCTTCTTTCTTTCTTTCTTCTTTTTTTTT
>NW_008575793.1:0-14808 GCF_000257125.1 Entamoeba nuttalli P19
ATGAATTCTAATTATCATGATCTACTTGTTTCATTCCAAGTTCAGGAATGTCTGGAGACCCATCTTCAAACCATCGTAAGAAAGCATTGAACCAATTCATTCTCGTATTAATATGGAGAATATAGTGATGGTATAATTTAAACAAAAGTACTGAAATAATAGCAGCAATGTAGATATCAAAAGTGTAGTGTCTTTTACACATAACAAATAGTAGTGAGGCAATAGCAGTAATAATACAAATAATACCCTTTTCTATTGTAAACCGAAGTGGATAGCCATATTCATTAACAGAAGGGCTAACTTTATAACACCATTTAAAATTTATTAATGGAGCTTTTTCTATGTAGTGATACCAAAACATTGCACAAAAGAATAATGCAGCAGTATGAGGACAAAACATTAGGTCATGGCATGAACGAGTTCCAGAAAATATTTTCATTGCATAAATGAAAAGAGGTTGTTTGTTGTAGGTTGTACATGGGACTGGAGAAGGAAGGTATGTTCCAAATATACTCAAAGAACGAAGAATAAAGATTGTACCTTGAAGAAAACAAAATCTTTTAAGAATGATTGTACGATATGGAGTGAAGAAGAACCTTAAGAAAGTGACTGTTAAAACACCAACCAATACATAAGAAGGTAAATATGGTATATCAATAAAAGGAAGAAGGTCAGTACCTATATCTGGAAGAGTGTATGACTTTGGAATTTCTTGGTGATTTGATAACCAACGAATATAGTAATCATCTGTTATTGCTTGAAATAATGCATTGATAAAGAGCGAAGTGATCAAATAAAGAAAACTCCAAAGAAGTCCTGAAGTTAAAAAGTCAAGGATTGCTAAGATTGGGTGTTTGATTAATTTTTTAAAGGATGAAATAATATCATCTCCAGTGTCAATTATACTATAAAACCCTCTTGTCTCTGGGTTATTAAAGGGAATTAATATTGATATTTGATTATTTGAATCAAGGAAAGATTGATTCATACCGATAAATGAAAGTAACAAGAACAATTTAAAGTTTTTATGAATATTTTTAAGTTCTTATTCTAATAATAAGAAAATTATTTTAAGAAAAAAGGAATAGAGAAAAGAAAGAAAATAACAAAATTTTATAAAAGTTGTTTTATAGGAAAAGAAAGAAACATTCATGAAGATATCAAGTGAAACAATGAAAGAAACAAAAATGTATAAATAATAAATAATTACATATTCTTATAACACAACGCATTGAGTCTTAACTTTTTTCCAAGATTTTTTCTTTTGTTTTAAAGGAATTTTTTTTACTTGTTGAGGATGAACAAAATCAGTTTCGAGTAAATCATTAAATACATTATTAATTGATTCTATATCATTTGTAGAACAAGTGAAACTAATAAAGCCATTATCTTTAACTTTTTGAATGAAAGATTGGCAGTCATCTTGTGAAACCAAGTCTGATTTTGTACCAACAACTACCATAGGAAATCCGTACTTAAAATCAGAGTCAGAAGAAGAAGAAAAAGTTAAGCCAGAAGAAGAACAAGAATTTTGTATTTTTTGCATTGAGGCAAAGATTTCATCAATCTGTTTTTCATATTTTCGTTCTGATAAATCAACAACAATAAGAATACATGAAGTAGTTGAAAAGAATAAATGTGATAATGATTCATATAATTTCATTCCAGGAGTATCTAATATTTCCAATTTAATTGCCTCTTCTTCATTCTCAAACATTACAACCTCTAATCTATTTGTTACTGTTGAAGAAGAATAAGAACAACTCTTTTGTTCAATAAGACAATTAAGTAATGAACTTTTACCACTTGACATAGGACCAACGAGAACAAATGTATAACTCTGAAGGGTTTTAAACAACATGAAAATGAATTTTAAGTTTTTCCGAAGAACTAAAGACTAAACTTCTTCTTGAATTACCTATTCTAAATAATTCCCTTTTCCATTATTTCAGAATTTCAAGACGGGGATTATTACCCCTAATCACCCATAATTCAATCTTTTGTTAAATAAAGAATGTTTTAGAAAATTTCTTTTTGTTTTTATAAAATAATTTGATATTTTTGCTACTCATTATAATTATGATACAATAAATTCCTACTACCCTCACCATTTTAAAAGATTGATTGTTGGTGGTTTGTTAGTTGTTACAACTTTACAGAAAGAAAAGTTTTATAAGAAATAAAATTAAAATTAAGAGTTTAAAGAAAACTTAGGAAAGATTAGACGATATGATGAATTGTAATATATTTTGATAAGAATTTGAAGGCCAATAATCATAATACAAAACAGAATAACAAGACCGGTTTTTAACAACAGGTATAGGGACTAGTATTGGAATATCAATAGAATCCTCTAATTCACTTGAATTTACTAGAAATGTTGAATCAACTAAATCTTGTATTGAAAGAGAAGAATTTTCATTTGATTCATTGGAGGGAGAGTATGACCGGTGTTCAACAATATATGGAAATAAGTCATCTTTCCACCAAAAAGGGATTGTTAAGTTAATTTTCATAATATGAGTATTTGGTGGTTGCCAAATAAGTAATTGGTCAGCTTTGTCTAGAGTAAGAATGGAAGAATAGGAATAAACAAAGGTGACATAATATACTTTACCATTAAGATTAAATTCTTGAATTGTGTTTGGGTTAGCATCTGGACATGAATATTTATTTAAATCAATAACTACAATATTATTTCCTTTATAATTAAACCAACTCCTCCCATCATCACTTTTATGGTGAGGATCAATTGTAGGACCATTATATTTTTTGTCAGAATACAATTCTTGAACTTTGTTTATTTCTTGGGTATAATGAAATTCTTTAATTTTTTCTTTGATATATTCTTTCATTCGTTCCAATTCTTCTATTGAACCTTCATTGACAATATCATTAACAATATGTTCAATTGTTTCCCATCGTTCTTTCTTATGACTCTCTTTCTTTTCAACAAAATCACTCATTCACTGATTTTTAGATGAGATCTTAAGAGATATATTTTGTGGTTTCTTGTGCTGTATATGATAAATAATAAAAGAAAAAACAAAATTTTAAAAATTAACTAAAAAACTAATAAAAGTCATAATATTACTATATAATAACGATGATATTATTTCTTTTATTTTATTTATTGATCACTATTGTTAGTGCAACTCCAAAAGCTGATTCTGTTGCAATGGATTTGTTTATGGAACCAGGGGGGTGTCTTAAATTGAAGGGATATCCATTTATGATTGAAGGACTTGCTATAATGGCTAAAAAGAAGATGAAAAACAAAATTTTAAGAAAGGCTAAAGCAGCTGCAGGTAATTAATTCTTACATAATATATTTTTATATTTCATTATCTGATACAATCTTCTCTTTTTCACGAGGATGATAAGACTTTAAAAAAAAAGCTGAGCAAAAAAGAAATAAAAAATCTAAAAAGTTATAATCATTTAACGTTAGTAAGTTTCAATGGAAGTTCCAAGACTTGAAATTATCCAATCATATTGTCGAGGTTTTCTAACTCGAAGAGTATATAATAAAAGTAGTGTATTTAGAAGATTTGATGTTATTAATGAATTTAGTACAACAGAAGTTTCATTTGTAGATTCAATGAGAAAATTAGATGTATTTTTTAATGAGCCTTTGATTGAACGAGCAAAAAACCCAGAAACAACAATATTACCATTACTAATGATTAAAAGTATTTTACCAAGAATTGAAAGTGTATTTTTAAATGGTTGTTTAATAGCTAATACTTTTGAAGATATTCGAGTTAGATGGAAGTATGATAGTTGTTTTGGAGATGCATTAGTGAAATGTGTTGAGCTTATGACACCACTTGCAGAATATACATTATTATTTGAAACACAAAGAAGAAGTTTGGTAAGTGCTTTTAAAGTGAAAGGATTTAAAGAATTTATTAAAAGACAAAGTATTATTAAAGATTTAAATGGATTATCATTTAATGACCTTATTATTATGTTTGTTGATAATTTTTGTGGAATGGATAGATAGAAAAGAAATAAGTATTTATTAGTTTAGGCCAGTTCAACGATTGATGAGATATCCAATACTACTTAAAGAACTTATCAAAAATACTTCATCTTTTCATCCAGAATATCAACGTCTTGAAGAGATTCAACTTAAGTTTGAAAAGTTAATTTCAAATGTAAATACTCAATCAAAAATGCATGATTGTTTACTTGATGTATCTTCTTGTATTTGCTGCTCAGAAAATTTAGTTCAATCATGGAGATATTGTTTATATTATGGATGGTTATTAATCAATTCACCAACAACACTATCATTTGCTTTTTTGTTTAATGATAGAATTTGTTACATCCAGAACGTCTGTGAATTATCACTAACAAAAAATAAAACTCGCTATTTACAATGGGAACAATACCAACAAATTCGTTTCTTAGATGTTAAACGTTTTGGTCCTTCAGGTGAAGAACCAAGAACTTTTGAAATTCATTGTGGTACAACAATTGATTACCTTTTCTTTCCAGATGGTGAAGATTTTGAGGAATGGGTTAATGTATTAAATTCAACATTAAGCCAATTTATTCAGTTAACTAAAAGATTTTAATTTATAGATGAAAGTATATTTTTAAGTTTCTTTCATCAAAACGTCAAATTATGTAATATTTATAGGATAACAGGGTTTATAGTCAAATTTAAGAAACAGTAAAATTTATTAATAAAAAGAACTAAAAAAAATTAAATTATTTATTAGGCAATTATGGATAGAAAGAAAGATAGTCGTGAGAAAGAACAAGTTAAGAAACCTAGAAGACTAAATACATTGTCTAAGAGGAAAAAAGAAATGGCTTCTATAAGAAGAAAGAGAAGAGAACTTATTAAAGAAGGAAAAATTAAACCACAACAACCTCAAACATTGGAAACTAAACGTATTAAAGATGATTCATTTGTTGATTTCAAAAATGATGAAGAGGCTGTTGAAGAAATTAAAAATGATGAATATTCAGCTTATTATAAAGGCAGAGAACCAAAAATTATTGTTACTTCAACAATTGCAGCACATTCTAACACAAAGAAATTTGCTTATTTATTGAGTAGAATATTTTATAATGCACAATATTTTGAAAGAAAACAAAGTACTATGCATAAAATTATTAATTATGCAAAAAGAAATGATTATACAGATATTATTGTTTGTAATGATAATCATAAGGAGTGTAGTTTGTTATTTTATTGACATTTATTCATATTTTTCATAAAAATTTTATTCTTATTTAATAGCTGATTTATATATAATTCATATGCCTTGTGGTCCTTCTTTTCATTTCAAATTATTTAATTTAATGAAACCTAAAGATATAAAAGGTCATGTCACAGTTTCAACATGGCACGTTCCATGTGAATGTCTAACAACTGGCTTTCAAACAAGACTTGGTGTAATGGTTGCAAGACAATTAAATGCTTTATTTAGTCAAAAACCAAATTTTAAAGGAAGGAGAGTAGTCACTTTCCATTCTCAAAGAGATTTTATATTTTTCAGACATCATATTTATCAATTTGATGAAGCAAAAGATAACTTTGATCGTGCTAAAGGTCCAGTAAAGTGTTTAATTGATGAATTAGGTCCTAGGTTCATTCTAAAATTACGTTCTATTCAAAGAGGAACAATGAATACTGTCAACCCTGAATATATTTACTTCCGTAATATCGATAAAAGTAATCCTGATGATACTAGTAAGTCTAAATTCATGCTTTAATTTGATTGAAATTGAATATTTTTTTGCTATAAAAATTGAATCAATTATATTTTAGAAGTAAATTGAAAGAATGGTCTAATACTAAATGTAAGGGATTAATTACTAATTTAATTAATGAATGATTAAATGGTACGTCTAATATATTATTTTCTGTTTTTAATAATATTTGTTTTGGAAAAGTAGATAATCCATAAATAACAATAGAACTACATTTGAAATAATTATGATGGTTAGGATTAAATGTTGTTGGATTACCCATTTCATCAAATGGGTGAATATGATAGTTAAATGAATTATTAAAGAAGTTCATTGTCATTTTATAGAAAGGTTCATGTTGTTGTTCTCCCTCAGACCAATACCAATTTGATGATGCCTGATAATTTTCATCTAAATAAATATTTATAGTATATTTCTGTTTGAGTTGGTGAATAGTTGATATTGTTTTTGATTTCTTTAATAATAAGATAGTATTTCCTTTGACAAAGAATGGAATAAATTCATAGTCCAACTCCATATTGAACCATTGACCATTTGAATCTATTCTTTCATCAATAAGGTAATTATACCAAATTCCTTTTGGTATATAAACTTGAAGGTATTGTGTTTCATTAAATACTCCACAAAGTAATAAATCATTGTTAATCATCCATTCAGTATCAATAGAATATGTTGTTTGATCATTTGGATAATTTAAAAAAAGAGGTCTTATAACAGGAAGAGCTGAAAGTCGAGAGTGATAAAATGAAGAGTACCAATAATCAATAAACTGATATCTCAAAGAAAAAGCAAATTTAATAAATCTAATATTATTAATAAACATAAATGGTTCTTTTCTATAACCATTTATTTCTCCATTACCACGAAAAAGAGGAAAGAATGTTTGTATTTGTAACCATCTAAGATAAAGAGTAGAATTAACAGTATCATAAAAACCTCCAACATCACTTCCAATAAAAGACACTCCACAAATACTCATTGATAATGATTCTTTTACAATGGAATAAAGATTATCCCAATTTGATGATGTTTGAGTTAATATAACTCCTCCATATTGTTGAATTCCACTATAGAATCCACTAGTTAATATAAATGGATAATAATTTGATTGATTAACTCCTTCAAAAAGACTTTGAACATGTAAATTGCTATAACAATTATGAATTTCTCTATGCTCATATATTTTATGTTGAGCATTTCTGAATAGTGTCATTTCATTAGAAAAATAAGAAGAAGGTTCATTATAGTCTGCCCATAAAGTTAATACAGGTGATATTTTAGACATAAAACGATACCATTCATATCCTTGTTTATTTGTAAAATCAATCCATCCAACAGAATTACAAATACAATGATTTAATGTTCCATTGATTAAAAAACTACCATTTAATAATGATGTTGTTTCATTAAGTAAAAATGTTCTAATAAATGGAAGAGCAGTAAATACCAATTTAATATTCTTTTTATTTACATTATCAATAAATTGTTGAGAGATATCAATGTTCATTGAAAATGATTGAAAATTAAAATTAGCATATGGAGAAAGCCATAAAGAGTCAAATGGTAATTTAGTTTTTCGAAATTTAGAAATAGCTTCATTAATAGTATCATTTGAGAAATACCATTCTGCTGCTTGTTGATATCCAAACATCCAACGAGGAGGTAGTTGTTGTAATCCTGTTAATTTCATATTTTGAGAAACAATAGATAAAGGAGAGTCATTTAAAAAGAGAGTAACATCTATATTTCCAGATTCTGTAATATATCTAAATCCAGTAGATGAAACAGTAATAAATTGTTCTGTAGGGTTATTAAGATGAATACCATTCCATGTTCCATTTGAATTCATAAGAATGAATGGAATAGATCCTGTTAATGAATTAGGTGATGTAAGGTTATAACCAAAAGGATCAACATTAAATAAACGATATGGTTTTTGTGAAGGGAATAACTCAAAATGTGTATGTCTTGGATAACCATACATTTTTGTATATTTTTTTAAATGAAGAGAGAATCCAGTTGAAGTTAATCCATGAATTAAAAAATCAGTATGATTATTAAAATTATCAGTATGATTATTATATTTAATTGATTTAAACAATAATGAATCAATAATAATATCGTTGAATTGAAATGAAGAATTAGTTATTTGAATAGATACTGATTGGCAATTAAGTGAAATATAATTAGTATTATTATTTAATAAATTAAATGGTATTTTATTTAAAACAGAATGAAATGGATATTCATATCGTTTAAAATGGTATGGACCACTAATATGTTTTATTTTAAACCGAATAGTATTTTGTTTAAAACAATATAATTTCATAATAAATTTATTTGTTAAATCATCATGAAACTTAATTGATACTTCTTTTTGATTATTTATTTCAAATGAATCAATACTAAATATCGTTTTACTCTCATTTGCTTTTTGAAAATACCAACTGTCTTCTATCTCTTGATATACATGAAACGAACTACTATAACAAATAAATAAGAATAGAATAACTATAAAATTTACCATAAAAACTTTTTATATTTTTAGTTCTTTTTAAGATTTTTTAAATTATATTTATAGATTATAGCATTAGAAATACTCTAAACAATTTAATTGTAATAGTCAGTCAGTATTTATTTACTTTTACAATTTTTATTTGTAGTGAATTAATCTCTAAGTTTTCATTATATCACTAAAGAGATAAATTTAAATTAGTATTTTCTTGGAAGTTTATTTTGACACATTCCATCGATAGTTTTATTTATAGATGGTAGTATAATAAAAAATTGATAACATAATACAATATTTAAACAGATAATTAAAACTTATTTTATTCAATTGGTCCTTACAAATGAGTAAACAATTAAGACAAACATTTGATGAGATGGATTTGGATAAAGATGGTGTTTTAACTTTAGTTGAATTTCTTCAATCAGCACAAAAATTTGGAGTATCTTCTGAACAAATTAAAACAATTTTTGAAACCATGGATATAGAGTCTTCTGGTGCAGTTTCATTTGAAAGATATGCAGCTTTTTGTTCTAATTAACATGTTTTTAAAATAACAAGTAAATAATTTTTCTAATAAATAAAAAAATAAAGAATAAAAAGGAAGATAAATTAAAGAATTGTATAAAATAATTGATACAAAACCTTTTTATAAAATTTACAAATTTAAAACATTAGATCTATTCATTTAATTAAAAATATTTCTTATAAAGATGGGATTATTTGAAAAAATAGATGAAGATAACCAATTACAATTTATCAGAGATAATATTCATATAATTAATAATTGGACTGGACTAAGATGTAAAGAGATATTAATGGATAGTAAATATGATTTATGGGTAGATAATAAAGCATACGTTTTAGCACATTATATTTATCAACAAAAAAATATTGTATTTTTATTAATTTGTGATAAATATTGTTTTGGATTTTTTAATTCACAATGTTTACAGTCATATAATTCAAATCATATTCAATACATTCAAAAAGGAAATGAATTCTTTTCATTTGTAATTTATAAAGAAAATATTTCTCCAAAAATTTCAGAAGTACAATTTGGAAAAACAGAAATAATTGGAATTCCGTCTAAAGAAGACACAGAAAAAATATTTGAAATAAAAGATGGCATGGTATTAGACACTCATTTTATTGCTACGTTTACACAAGAATTTCATAAAATTTATGGACTAAATAATTTAGAAACGAATATTCCTTTACAAATAAAACGATTTATTGTATTAAAATTTGAATAATAAAAATGAAAGGATTATTTTATTATTTCTTGATTTAAAGAAGTGATTTTTGTATGTTGTTTGTTTCTGTTAAGATTTGGAAGTATAATATAAATTAAGTATTTTTTATTTAAAAGATAGAACTAATAATTAATTAAAAAACAATAAGAACAATGGATTACTCACAACGGTTTGTTTCTATTCAATTTTTTTTTTATAAGATATCTTTTTTTTGTATTTTATAAAATATGTTATTAATTCATTAGAGTCCTTTCTTTGTTTCAAAACGCTATTGAAGAAAAAGATACTGCCATGCTTCAGCAACTTTGTTTACATTTTGGTTTAGTCAATACAATGAGAGCAGAAATATGGAAAATTTTATTAGATGTGAAACCAATTAAATTACCTAACCGCCTTAATTTAACTATTGTAGAAGCTGATGTACCTCCATTAGTAAATAAGTTGATTTCTGTTATTGGTCAATCAAAAAGAGCTGAATTAATTAAAGATTCTTATTCTATTGCAACTACTTTAATTCAACCTAAAACATCTCCAAATTTTATTCCTACAGTAATTGTTGCTTTAGTTTTTAATTATTTATATCCAAAAGAAACAATAGAATTTAGATTAGGTGCTGTATTTTCATTCTTAAATATGTTACAACCTTATTTTACTCATTTATATCCTTCTATTCAAAAAGGCTTATTTTGTTTAATGCATATTTTACTTCAATACCATGACCCTCAATTATGTCATTGTTTAGATTCTTTTAGAGTTGAACCTGTTCTTTATACAAATCGTTTCTTATATAATGCTCTTTTCTCAACAGGAGAAACATTAAATGATGTTCTTTTATTATGGGATGAATTTATTCTTAATTCAAATAAATATCTTTTCTACTATGCTGTTGTTGCTTACTTAATTCAAATTAAAGATGATATTATGAAAGAAACTAAAAAGAATGAACTTATTACTTTACTTAAAGTTAAACGTATTTCTTCTGAAGACTTACGTATTGTAATTTGTCGTGCTGCTAGTTTAGAACGTCGTACTTTAACGTCATTTAAACTCTTATTGTCTTCTTGTTTTAGAAATGAAGCAATGTTTCAAAGATGGTATTCACAATCATTAGGATCAACGTTAGCTCTTCCAGTTGAACCTCATTCATTAGTAAATGATATTAAAGATGGAATGGAAGTTTTATTTATTGATTGTCGTACTCAAGAAATGTATAGAGGAGGAAATATTGGAAATGCAGTAAATTTTGATTATACTAAACGAGAAGATGAGAAATATGTTAGTAAGTTTTTCCAATTAAAGCCAGTTCAATGCTTAAGAGACCCAAAAAAATTTACTCATGTAGTTATTTATGGTTGTGGTGAAATAGGTAAAACCCTTCAACAGTCACCTTCATTAAGTGAGTTAACAATGATTATGCTTGATTTTATTAAACGTGGTATTAAAAGACTTAGTGTATTATTAAGTGGTTATCATCTTTATCATAAACTGTCAATGAATAAAACCCCAGGATTTGAAATAATAAATCACATTCCTTCTGTATGTCCACTTTGTACTCCTCCTGAATTAGCTAAATTAACAATGAAAATTACTGAAGGTACTAAAAAATTTACAGAAAAAGCCACTAGTTTCTTTTCAAATTTATCACACCAAGCACAACAATCTAATAATTCACATACACAACCTTCTCCTCAAAAAGACTCTCAACCTATAGTACATAAACCTTATACTCCTATTCAACAAAATCAAACAATAACCCCTATTAAAAGTAACACTGAAATAAAAGAACGTCAACAAATGAGAGTTTCATCAACAAAAGGAACTAATCAAATAAGTGGGTTAGTTGAGCCAGTTCAACCAATTTCAAATCAATCAATCCCTAATTTATTAGACTTAGGTCTTGAACCAGTTACTGACCCTTCATCATCAACATCTTCTAATACCAATTCATTAAACAGTTCAGTAAACAAAACTCAGAATAATGCAATTCCAATTCAACCACTTCCAAATATATTAGATATGCCAATTAAACCATTGAATGTTGATTCAACAGAAATACCAAATGGAGATATTAGTCAAAAACTTACATTTGATGAAGAGTATAATGAAGAAGATGAAGCAGAAGAATCAAATTATTTTGATGAATTAATGAAAGAAAGTCCAACATTTGAAGCTGATTATAATGTTGCTAGTGGAGATGCTGTTGATTGTTGGAAGAAATGTTTAGTTATATTAAGTAGTGTAGATATGCTTGTAGCGGAAAAACCATCAGGAGATGGAGAGATGTTTTTATTAGAAGAAGTTACATATACAGATATTGAAAAAGTTTCGGCAAAAAAACAAAATCCAGAGATTTGTACTATTGAAGTAAATGGAAAACAAATTGTCTTAAAAGTACAAAATAATATTGAATTTTTAAAACAACTTAATGATAAAATGAACGACTAAAAAGAATAAATGTTTTAATAATTCAAAAAACATTTTAATTAATTATTTGTCAAAAACTGTTTTAACTAATTTTTCCGATGAATGATAGATATGAGAAAGATCTTTTCTTTTGATGTTTACACATGGATATATAAAACTTTTTTCTAATTGATACCAACGTCTAACTACATTGCTAAATAATGTCTCACATGAAACACTTAATTTTCTTGCCATTACCTCTAAGAATATCATTTCTACTGATGAAAATTCAAATGGTTTATATTCAAAACTTTCTGCAATTTGAAAATATTCTTTTCCCATTAAAGAACGAACAGATAACATGGCAGTTTGTTGTTCATCTACAGTAATTTCATCAAATTCAGTTTGAATTGGTTTAAATGAAATTTTAAAAGAAGGAGGTGGGTTAGAATTATCAAAATCAAAGAATGCTCTAAAAAGATTTTCTTGTTCATGAACGTTAGTTGGACTTGGAATATAACTTTTTTTTCTTGTTTGTTCATAAGAAATTGATGCAATTAAAGAAGAATAACATTTAGTTAATATTTTAGTAATTTTTAATTTAGTTGAATGTTTATTTGAAGAAATATCTTTATCTTTTAATGAATTATTAATATTTTGTTCGGTTTGATTACTGTCTATTGATTTGTTAATAGAATTATATCCAATTGGTTTAAATAATGATTCTATTTCTTTAGACTCATCAATACCAAACCATTCTTTTATTTCTTTAATAATGTTACTTTTTTCTTTTAGTTCTTTCTTTATTTTAACTGGTCTTAATCTTTTCTCAGAAATACTAGACTCTAAGTCTTGAATAAAATATCCGGTTACTAATCCTTTAATGTCTTCATCATTTTCTCCTTCTTCACTTAATTTAATACTTTCTCCTTCTATGTCTGGTTCTATAATATCAGCATTACCTTCTGACTCACCACCACTTCCTTCAAATGACTCAACATCATTAATAAATTCTTGATCCAATTCATTTTCTAAGACATCATCTAAACTTCTAAAAGAAATATTTTCTAATCCACGAGTTTTTCTTTTCCAATTTTCAATAATATGATAAAGAGGAACATTTTTTAGTTGTGTTTGTTGTATTTTCTTTTGAAAACTAACATTAGAACTAGTCATTGCATCAATAAGTTGTTCAATTTTACCTCGTTCATTAAGCAATTCAATTTCATGACAATTTGACACTAAAATATTTCCACAACAATAACTATATTTGTGTATATATTTATTAGCAAAATAGTTATCATCTATTTTATCCCATCCAAGTGTTAAAAATCTAACTGCCAGAAATATAAATGACATAAAAGCATAAACTGATGGATGACTTTGATTTAATGAATTATATAATATCATTGCTAAATCATAAAACCCTTCTGGAATATCTAATTCATTAATATAACATTTCATTGATTCTTCAACAGATAAAAAAGGTCCACCAATATTATAATGAAAATTCCAATACTCAAACCTACGAGTAAAACAAGATGAATCTACCATATATTGACCAAATGAATTAAAAATGAAATTACCAAATTTATGATCACTTCTAAGCGATTCAATAATTGTCAAATTACTAAATATTGGTAATCGTTGATTAACAACATCTCTAAAAAATATTTGATATGGAATTTTTTGACCACAACGAAATAAAGCAACATAAGTTGAGAATAATGGGAATTCTGAAGAAAGCTTTTTATTTAAAACAATTTTTCCTCTTCTGTATTTTTCTATGGTATCAACTATAATATCTCCTGTTAATTTGTACTTTTCATCTAACCTTTTTATAGGTTTTGAATATTGTTTAAAGAGTTCATTACTATTCATATTTCGAATGAGTGCTTCTTTAATAAATGGATCTTCAATACTACTAATCAAACTATTTTTAAATACCTCATATTCCTTTTCAGAATATGTATTAATGGTATTTTGACTTTCTGTTACATCAGAATATTTCAAATATTCTTGTTCTAACCAATTGGATTCGTTATCTTCTGGTGATTCTTCATTTAATTTATTAAATAATCCTTCTCCATTAAGTAACTTTTCTACATTTTCTGATTCTTCTCCATTAAGTAACTTTTCTACATTTTGTAATCCCTCTTCTCCAAGTAACTTGTCTATATTTTCTGATTCTTCTCCACTAAGTGACTCTTCTTTTTTAATTTGTAAGTCTTTTTTCTTGTTTAAATGCTCAGCTAATACTTTCTTTTTCTTCAGATACGTTTCTATTTTATCCTTTATTTTATATTTTTTTAATTGATTTTCATATGACTTTAATTTGGCAAGTCGTTGATTGATTAAATCTGTTGGATCTTCACTATATCCTTTAAATTGTATAATTTGTTCACGAATATATTTTAAAGCTTCTTGTACATCAACTTCATAAAATTTAGCCATTACCTCACAATAAACATAAGAAATTTTTTGAAGAGAAGTAAAGTATGAATCATCTCTTGACACTGCCCTCTTTTCTAGAACACATCTCATTTTCAACTTTTCTTTTAATTCAATTTTTTTCTTTATAATTCTAAGACGTTTGTTTAGTCCAGCTCCTGTTTTAACAATTCTTCTTGTAGGCATGGGTTTTGAACTTATGTCTGTTTTGTCGTTATTTTCAAACTCTTTATCAATTTTTAGTGAATAAGCAGTTATAATATTTCCACACTGAAGACAAACTAATTGCCCAATATCACTTTTATCAATTTTACTCCCTCCACAAACGGGACAAATCGAATTATCAGACATGAGAGTAATTCAAATAAACTTATTTATTTTTCAATTAATAAAAAAAAAAAGAAAAAACAATAATTAATAAAATAAATTAATTATTATAAACTTAAAAATATTAATATA
>NW_008575794.1:0-3090 GCF_000257125.1 Entamoeba nuttalli P19
TTCTTTTGTTATTTGTTTTTCTATATTTTTGTTGTGTTTCTTGTAATACTACTCAGTTGATGATAAGAAAAGATAAAATAACTATGAGAATACGTAAAAAGAATAAATGATGAACATACCTCTAATTTGGTTATTTTCATCATGAGAAATGATTGGTTCAGTTGGTTCATGAATTGGATACCAAAAGGAGAGTGAGTTTGGAAAGAAAAAACAGACATTCATAAAAAGAAAAGAAGGTAAAAGAAAAGAAAGATATATAATTTAATCAAAACCAAATAAAGTAATACTTGAATCAGTAGAAGAAACAGCCGTATTGAATCCGAATTGAGTGATAGCCATATTAACTACTGGATTAATTCTATGACCAAAGAAACCATCATAATATTTAATTTCTTGAATCATTTTACCTGATTCACTATTATATGACCTAATAAATTGTTCAGCACTTCCACAAACAAAATATGTAGCAGTGGGATGTGTTACTAATGTAGTAAGTTTGGGGACATAAAGTTTTCTTATTTGACTAGCACGAATATCAATTAACCCAGCTAATGATGGTTCATTAAGTCTAGCAACAGCTCCTGCAATAATTGTATTTCCTGAACTTGGTCTTGATGTAGTAATAATTGGTGAATGTGAAATTTTCCATGTTTTTACTTCTCTTTCTTGTGGAGATAATCTCATATCATATAATGTCACTTTTCCATTAACATTTCCTACAAGAAACATATGATCACTAAATTCATTATATTCATTAACACATGTAATTGATGTTTTCATTCTAATGTTTGCTTCTAATTCTTCTTTTTCTAAATCCCATATTCTTATCATAGAATTTCCTGCAGTTAATAATCGACTCTCACCTAATCCAACTACTTTTGCTCCAATATCTGGTAAACATTCTTCCATAACACCTTTAAAACTACTTACAAGTACATTACTTCCACTATCTTCCCAATTTCTCCAGATTCTTATTGCTCCATCATTACTTGATGTAACTAACATTGGAATATCTGTTTTATTTATCCATGTCATTCCACTTATACTTTTATTTCCTGAATTGAAATTATTCCATGCATTGACAACACTTTCACTGTTAGTATCAAATACTCTTATTGTTGACCCTTTATTACTTCCTACAACTAATAATGGTAATGTCGGATGAAATATCATATTCCCCGCATTAAATTCATGTCCTTCTTCTCCAATAAACCTCCCTATTTGTTTTAATTTATGATTTTCAAAGTCACTTCCTATAAGTGTAAATTGTGTTCGACTTTCAACATACTTTTCTTTAAACCATTTTCTTTGTGGTGTAATTTCTTTTCTCTTTTTTAATAATGGTTGTGATAATTCATATACTCTTGATTCATATAACTTATTTACAATAGTATTTAATCCATTAATTCTTCTTTGTGGGGTTATTGTTCTTCCTTCTTCTTTGTTTGTATATATCTCTAGTATTTCATTTAAGATTTCCGCTGCTCCATTGACATCAGTATCAGGATCTTCCTTTCCGATTTCAACCGTTTGTTCAAATATTTTAGATTCTTTAACTGTCCCAACTAACACTTTTGCTAATCTTTGGTATAAAACAATTAAATGTTCTCTTACTTTAGGACATGCATCATGAACTAAAACTGCTGTTTTTAATGCAATCTCATTACATGCTTCTCCAATGTCAGCATATGGCTCTCCAATTAATGTAGTTAAGCAATTTAATAATGCTACTCTTACTCTTGGATTTGGATCTTGTAAAAGTAACATTAATGAATTAATAATTCCTTTCTTTTGTGCTCTTATTTTAATTTCAACACTTCCTTCCCATAATTTACTTAAACATAATAATGCCCATGATCTTACTTCAATATTTTCACTTTTAAAATAAAAATGAATAACTTCTATAATATTTGATTGAACTAATGTTGCTTTAACTTGTGTATTGTCTTCTAATAATGTAGTTAAAATAAATAATGCATATGCATTTGTTCCTGTATTTAAATTTTTTGTATTATTTTTTAACACATTTAAAAAGTAGATTTGATGATTTTCTCTAATAAGGTTTTGATGAAATGTTTTCTTTTTATCAACAACAAGTATTTTCATCCAACAAAACACTAAATATTCATAAAAATCTACACTTGTTGTGGAACTTAATAATTTTAATATATATGGAAAGATTCCTACTGCTAATGCTTGATCACATGCCCATGGTCCTAAATCTAAAAATCGACATAATAACTTTAATGCTCTTTCTCTTAATGTTTGTGATAATAATACTTGTAACAAAATTGGAAGTTGTGCTGCAATACAATTAGCAATATTATCAGATTCTAACCATACTTCAAATGCAACTAATTGTTCATCAAAAAATGATGATGTACTTTCATTAAAACTATTACAATGATTATTAATTTGTAATAAACATAATTCAAGTGCTCTATCCCAAACTACCCATAAATAATGATTAGATGCATCTGGTAAAATTGGATATGATATAGGTTTACACTTCAGTGATTGCATTACTCTTTGTGCTAAGAAGAAATTTCTATATAATGATGCTATTAATAAATCTTGTCGAAATAATTTATAAAATAATGGTCGTGGTAATACATTCCATGCTATGGAGTCTGTTATTGCTGTGAATATCCAATTTAATTCTCCTAATGGTGTTCTCCTATTATTTAATACCCCTGGAATTCTATCTATTATTGTTGCATCCCATTTCATTAATAACGAATTTTGAATATAATATAATACTGCAACTCTTAATGGGGTTGTTAAACATGATGTAAATAAATCAGCTGGATAAAATGGATTTGTTGGTAACATTTCATCATCTTGACATGATCCAAGAAACATATAATTTTCCCCATTTTTGTTTTTATTTTTCTTTTGCTTACTTTGTGCATATTTTTTACACCACGTAATAATTCTTCCTGCACAACTACAATCAAATATGTATATACTTGGTGTTCCTATCGTTTGTAATAATTCATAGATTTGAAGTGGAATATATTGTGTAAATTCTTTATCAAAAAACCATATCTCCCCATTTAATGTTGGTAATGGTACTCCATGTCCATTATA
>NW_008575795.1:0-344 GCF_000257125.1 Entamoeba nuttalli P19
TGGTTGTTTTTGGTTTTCTTTCTGTTCTTCTGGTTCTTTTATTTCTGGTTTAGGTTTTTCTCCTTTTCCTTCTTGTTTAGATGGTTGTTCTTCTGGTTGAGTATCATGTGTTTCTTTTTGTGGATTTTGTGGTGGTTGTGGTTTGACTGCTGGTTGTTCTTGTCCTGTTGGTGTATTTGTTGTGGTTGTTGTTCCTGGTGATGGTTGTGCTTGTTGCTGTTTTGTTGTATCTGCTGAAGCTTGTTCTGTTGATGAAGCTCCTGTTTGTTGTGTGGTTGCACCTTGTGTTGCTGTTGTTTGTGTATCTGCTGTGTGAGTTTGTTGTGTTCCTTCAGTTGCTTGTG
>NW_008575796.1:0-4545 GCF_000257125.1 Entamoeba nuttalli P19
ATTAATCTTTTTCTTTCTCTTATCATTTAAATTTTTATACTTACTTCAATATTATTATTTGTTAAGTTGTTATAGAATTTTTTTAATTTGAATTGATATAAATTTAAATCAACACAATTTTGTGTTTTTATTATTTTTTGAAGTATTATTTCAAATAATTTATTTTTATAATTATCTAATTAATTTATATTATTATGAGATACTTTTTTGTTATTAATGTCACTCATTTCCAACAATAAAATTTAAAATAAATTAACAATTAAGAGTTTCAAGATAAAAATAAAAAATAAGAAATGAATTACAAAAACTTATTTAAGACCTCTTAATTTGACTCCTAAAATACGTTCTAATTTAGCTAATACTTGTTGGCTTGGGATTGCTTTACCACTTTCATAATCAGCAATTGTTTGAGGTTTTTCATTTATTTTTTGAGCCAATTCTTTTTGGGTCAAATGATTTTCTTGACGAGCTCGTTGGATTTCTAATGAAACTTTATGGCTAACTTGTTTATGAACTAATGGAGTTTCTCCTTCATCAGCTTTTCTTTCAATGCTTCTAATATCTGAACCACTTGCAGTTGAATTCATACCAGCAGTTGGTTTCTTTACTGGTCTAGTTACACCCTTTTGACTTTGGGCTTTGCCGATGTAGATATCTTTTGTATCAACACTACAGTCGAATGCCATCCTTTAAAATGAATGAATAATACTTAAACAAGATGGTACTTTATATACGTCTGTTTGAAGTTTGATTAACTGGCAACACGTAATGACAGTATTTTTTATAAGTTATATTTTATTTTTTATTATAGTTCTTCCTTCATAACTAATAAATAGTTAATCGTTTTTATTAAATCATATACAAGATTTCTTTTTCCTTAAAAAACAAAGATAAGTAGTTCAAATTATTCAATCATTCTTAAAAATTTTCTGTGGTTCAGTTTCTTCATCTTCAATATTGATAAATCGTTGTTTAGGGGAAATATTTTTACGTAAGGTTTCATAAAGAATTCCTTCATTTTTAAAACTGTTATTAGCTCCGTCAGTGTGAATATTAATTTTTTGATTTTTGTTAACAAAAACCAACTGGTCGTCTGAGTTATAAATAATATAATCATCTTTGGTGAACTTTCCTCCTTTAATAATACATTCTCTTTGTTCTATTTGCATTTCTCCTAAATTACTACCAATAATAGGAATTTTTATTATACAATAATTTTTGTTTTCAATACCAACAAGAATATGAAGTTCTTCATTCATAACTGCAACATCATAAATAATTACAACATCATTCTTATCAAATTGTTTCATTTTTATTTCTTCTCCATTTTCTATTTTATAAATTCTCATTGTTCCATCACAACTTCCACAAACAACAATTGGAATATTATTAATTTCTTCACATTTACATGAAGTAACAAGTTCAACAAATCCATAACAAAAACTTTGTATAATATCAGTTCTTGGGTATCGAGTTACACGAACTTTTTCGTCTCTGTCACAAGTAATAATAGCATTTTTCTTCTTTGTTATTTCAATTTGATTAATAACACTAAAATGAGCCAAAATAATGTTTTGTGCAATTGTGTCTTTCAATTTATTAATATCTTCTGTTGCTAATGGTATTTCATCAATTTTAAATTTATAAACATCTCCAAACTTATCAGACACCAATATCTGATTATCTATTTCACAAACAGAAGTTGGTTTCTTTGTTAATAATAGATGATGTGTTAACACTTTGTCATTATATATGTTTACTGTTTTATCGTCACATAAAACAACAACCATTTTATTACTAAGCTCTAAAGCATCAATTACAAGTGAGTTACAAGTAATACATCCTTTATATTCGATGTTTTGTGAATAAATTTGTACAGTGTTCTTGTATAATGCTAATAGCACACTCTTATCTTCGTTGAATTTAAGCATAATCTTTTATATTTTTAAGTTCATCATTAAGATATAAGAAAAAAAATATAAGAGGGTTTTATTTTTTTTTTGATTATTTTTTATTGTTCATTTGTCTTGATGAAGATTTATTCATGAAAATAACTTTTTGTTTATTTAGCCTTTTCTTTAAAAGAAAAAGATTGATTAAGTAATATGAATATATTTTTTTGTATCTCTTTTAGTAATTCTTTAAGTTTTGTGTTTGTTTCAAAGCATTAGAAAAACCAAATGTCATTTAGTTTTTTAAATAATAAATATGTTACTGCTATGTAATAACATATTATTTAAATTATTAAATCTTATAAATGGTGTATCATAAATCTTTTTCTTTTACATTATTTATTTCTAACTTTTATTGCATTGTTTCATATACTCATATAATAATTTTTTTTAAACAGTCACATCAACTTGTTGTATTGTTAGAGGATTAATGGTTTGATATAAAATTAAATCATATTAGAAACCTATTACCCTTCAGTACATTAGTTTTTGTATAAAAGTTTCATCATTTAAATAATTACGTAATATACTACTTTTTTTAATAAGTCATTTGTTGTATTATAGTTATTTTAATTAAACAATCTTACAATATTTTTTTGTAATACTTGGTATTTGTGCATAGTTTATATTTTTATGGATATTCTCTTATTAAATTTGAATGATATTATTTATGGCTAAATTTTAAGTATCATTCTTTTTTATATGAGAAAATACCAAGGAAATTTGTTTTCAATACATAATGAGAAGAGGGTTTATTGTATGGGTATTCTAGCAGTCTTTGTTATTTTTATGTATTTATATCACTTAATTTAATATCTAATACCTTTCCATTTTTTTGGTTTTGTACTTTGTTTCAATACATCTTCACTATCTCAGTAAAAATGCAAGCAATTATTATAGAATAATATCTTTTTAATATTTTTTATGGGATTTATTTGAATTATTCTTTTCAAATAAAATTCAATTTATTTTACATCAAACTATTATTTTTTTAATTTAAAAACTAACTTTTTAGAGTAAATAGTAAAGCATGTCATATGAAAAAGGTTCATCCTATTTCTTTAATAGAATTTTAGCGATTAGTCTTGGTTAAATGAAAAGAATATAAACTTTTACAAAAGTAAAAAAGAATTAAGTGGTTTATTCAAAAGTATTAAATTAGAATTATCTTATAAATTCTTAACATGTGTTTGATGTTTTTATACTTTAAGGGAAAGTAATGAAAACTCCTTATTTGAAGTAATTCAAGTTATGTCTTTTCTAAACAAGTCAAATATTTTTTAATTAAACACTTTATACACAAGTAACCAAAAAGAAATTTAATAAAATTCCAAACAAAATGAGTGACATTCAATTCTCATTAAATTATATAAAATGTAGGATAACAATTAAACGAAATGTACCAAATCAGTTTTATATGACTGAAGTATTAAATAATAGACTTTGTCTTAAAAAAAGTAACAATGTTTTACATATTAGTTATTTTACCCAATTCAGTAAATGATAAAATAACTCAAATATTTATAAATGGATGAAACCAAAAAGAAGAAACGTAAAAGTTAGAATAAAATCGACTCTTGAAGCAAACTTTAAGATTAAAAGTTGTTTTGGTATTTATACAATCACACGACTACAACAAACGAAATATAAAATGATATTAATAACAAGCCATAATTTTATAGTACCCAGTGGCACTTTAATTTATGTTAAAACTACTCAATTAAGTGAATTAAAGAAAATAGGAATTTAAAATGAAATGCCTAAATATCGTTCTTTTTCTGAAGTAGGAGATTTCTATATTGAGTTTTGTTGATAAAAATCTTTATGTTTTAATTTTCTTGTCAGGAAAAATAAACTTAAAATTATAACTTTAAACCTATGAGTCAATGGTATACTTCTATCAATATTTGGTGTACACTAATTTCTTGTTTCGTCTGTGGAGGGCTTTTGATTGGACTTTCCGTAATGTCTTACCATTATACTGAATTTGTTGAAGGGTCTTTAATTTGGATTCAAATAACTTCAATCAGTGGGTTTTCTTGTGGAGTCACTTACCTTATATTAGGCCTTGGAAGTGTTTTATTATTTATTCTTGCATTTAACATCATTGGACAATGTTTGTCTTGTTTGTTTTGTTGCTGTTCTTGTGGGGGTTGTTTGTCATTTTTTATATTATCAATAGTTATATTATCCTGTGGTCTTAATGAAAACTCTCTGGCTAATTTATCTCCAGAAGCAATTGCAGCTATAGAACAAGACGTTTGTTTTTATGTTTTTATTAAATAAGCTCAAATGATATATTTATTGAATATTAGTTTAATTGTTGTGCTTACTCAAACAACTACACGTCTTGTCAAACAGCCTCTTATGATGAAGATTCATTTTCATTGTCATATGAAGGAGATTGTGATGATTCGTATTTACATTACGTCTTAAAGCAATATAAAACAATTGGGTCAGTTATGCTAATTTCCTCTTTTTCATGTCTTTTTTACGTAGCAACAAATCTACAAGGAACGCTTAGAATGAATGAAGGAAAAAGAGACAACTATTTACTAATTCATTAAATGATAAGAGAAAGAAAAAGATTAAT
>NW_008575797.1:0-4343 GCF_000257125.1 Entamoeba nuttalli P19
TACTTAATTAATTGCTTTTTATTCTTTCTTTTTGTATTACTTCATTCATTTGTATTATTTTTCAATATTATTTTTATTCCTTGTTTATTTATGTTTGAATATGTATATCAAATAAATTAAATATTACATTATATTTTAATATATCTTATTTGTATATTTTCATCTTCCATTCTTTTATTGGAACGAAAATAGTGCTTCTGAAATACCACATAAGCACTAATATAATTCAAACTTCTACTCTCCAGTTATTATTTTGTTATGACTTTTAAATAAGAAATGTATTATGTAATGTTTCAAAGAGTGTAGAAAATTCTTACAGTGGAATATTACATGTTATAATATAAGAAATGATAAATATCAATAAAGAAATTAAGAAATATATAATAACCGAGGAAAATGAATTGATAAACTATGGATGAAGACAAAAGGAAGTAGACATAATATAGTGGTAATGAAATGCTCTATTATTCATAAAATAAGTAAAAAAGAGGAAATGAAATTCTTTAAAACTAAGGCAAAAATCAAACAAAACCTTAAAACGAATGAATAAGAAAAGAAGTTTGACTTTAATAAGAAGAAATAAAGCAAAGAAGTACATTTCTCATACTCCTGCAATAACCTAAAGAATATGTTAAATAAAAAAAATTATTCTTTTTAAAAATAAGCTCAAAGATGTGATTAATCTCCATTGAGCATTGAAGAATCGATGAAAGTTCTATTTAACACTTAGTTACCTAACTTTTATTAAAAGAAATAAATTAGAATTAAAAAAAAACAAATTTATTATTATTATTGTAAAAATGATTTTAAATAACAAAAACTAAAATTGTAAATTACAAATCTTCCATTTCAAACCGAGCAAATTCTTTTGCATATGACTTTCTGTTTTCTTCAATCAAATTATCAATATTCCTTACATCAAAATTACCAAACTCTCCACCATCAGGTATAGGAGATTCTTTTCTTTTAATTAAAACTTCATTTTTTTTGTTTCGTTTAGTTTTTTCTTCATCTTTATTAAATGGCTTTCCAATAAGGTCATCTTTTTTCATGTGGCTTTGCTTCATTCCTCTTTCATCTTCAAAGTACCCTGTATCATTGTCACCATCTAATTGAGGAACAAATATATCTTCTCTACTCTCATCAAATAATGTATCCCAATGAATATCTGAAAAGAACGGATGGTTTTCAATTTGTTTGAAAACAGGTCTTTTTTCTGGTTCAGGGCATAACAACTTTGAAACTAAATCTTTACAGTCATCACTTACATCAACATCTTCTGGCCATTCATACACCCCTTGTTGAATTTTCATAAAGATTGCTTCAGGTGTTGAAGCATTAAAAGGAGGATATCCTACAACAAATTCATAAAGCATACAACCCAAAGCAAAGTAATCACTTGCAAATGAATATGAGTTAGATATTAAAATTTCAGGTGCTGCATAATCTGGAGTACAGAAAATACCTGTCTTACCAGCAGTTTCTTGAGAAACCAATCCATATGAAGATAATCCAAAATCAGTTAATACAAGATGCCCGTTACGATTAATTAATATGTTGTCTGGTTTAATATCTTTATGTACACATCCTAATGCATGAATATAATGTAAAGAAAGTAATATTTCTGCAGAATAAACATGGGCAACATACTCATTAAAACTTCCAATATGTTCTAATAATGTTGCAAGATCTCCACCTGGACAATATTCCATAACAAGATATAAATTGATATCATCTTGAAAAGCATAATATAATTTAACTACACTGATGTTATGTGCTTTTGAAAGGAAGTTCTTTTCAACTAAAACAGAATCAACTACATTTTTACGAATCATATCGTCTTTCTTCATTACTTTCATAGCATAAACATCTCCTGTAGATTTCTTTTTTACAAGATAAATTCTACTATATGCACCTGCACTAAATTTCTTGATGATATCAAAATCAGTTACACTAACCGCTGTTCCTGTTGAAAGTTGAAGTAATTCTTGTTTATTACCTTTACTTGATAAAACAGAAATAAAACTCCATAAATTCTTTGATCCTTTGCTTTCAGCATACTCTTTAAGTAAATTTTGGTATGATGTTAATAAATCTCCAATAGCACGAGCAAACGTTAATAATGGAATATCAGTAACATCAACACATAATGTCCTTATTGCTTCAATAATTTTTTGTAATTTATCTATACTTAATGGTGTTTTAAAGTTTGGAACTAACTCTGTTAGTTGGGTATATTTAAAAGTATCTTTAACCATTTGGCATTGATAAGATTCTCTTAAATAATTCATTACCATTTCTATTCTTTGTAAACAAGTAGTTTCTTTGAGATATCCACGGGTAATAACTTCACAAAGTCTAGTGTGGTCACAAAATTGAGAAAGTTTGTATTGGTGTTCACATAATCTACATACAAGTAATTTAGATGAGTCAATAGCTGAAGTAGGAATAAGTCTTGGAATTGTTTGTTTTTCTTGTAATTGTTGAATAGCAGTATGTCCTTCAAAACAATAAAGCTTATATAATTTATGAATATTGATATACACCCAAGTAATTCTTTGAACACTAGCAGATGTAGTATATTCTTTACTTATTACTAATAATTTTTGAAACATATCTTCTACTTTTTTTCCTTCAAGAAAATCATTTAATTGTAATGACCTTAACTCTTCAAAGAAACTAAAATGTTCTGGTTTGATTTCTTTACAATCAACTAAGAAATACGGAAAGATTTCATTCATTTCATTTCTAAATCGTTCATAAATCATAGTAATAATATTTTTATAAGTATTTGATGCATCATTATCATATATTCTAGAAAATCTTTTTGTTTCAGTTGCTCGTTTCATTGTTGTTGAAGCAAGTGTTAAAGGAGACATTGGACGCGTTCTTGGTTTTGTTGAGTGGTTAGTTATTTTTAATTTTGTTCTAATAGGTTGTTCAGAAATCTTACTCCTTATTAATGTAGTGTCTTGAATAGAACTTAACCATCCAAGAAAATCATCATCATTTTCAACATATAAGCAACAGAGAGTTAAATTATTACGAGATATTGTCATTACATTTGGTCCCTTATCTAATACTGGTTTAACATTACAACCTTTTAAACAATACACATCAATAGGATCTTCATATACTAATAAATCTTTAGCATTTTCAAATAGAGCAATAACATTAGAAGCTAATACACAATACCTTTTCTTCCATCGCTTGAAGACAGAACTTTCTTTAAATACATACCCCGCTTTTTTTTGTTTAGAAAAGCTAATTAAATGATGGTCAGGAGGTTGTGTAAACCATTCAATAACAACCATATCATTTAAAATATTAGGTAATTTAACAACATTTTCTAAATAATTAGATAATTCTTTTGATCTTTTATGAATAACATCTGGATGAGAACCAGAATGAAGAATTTCTTTTGGAGGTAAAGAAGGTAATTTAATCTTAGGGTATTTCATATGGAGATAATTGTCAAGAAAATAAAATTGTGAATATCTTTTTTGAATAGCACTAGTATGTGTGTCATACTGAACATTAAAAAAATACATTCCAACAACTCCTGGAGAAAATATTGATGAGATGTCTATTTGTAATTCACACTTCAGAAATGTAATCGAAATAACATTTAATGCCGTCTGATTAACTCTTCTTACATCACAACTCACTCGTTCTCTTAATGTATTATCAGGTGAAACAGATGGGGTTGCAGTTTTTGTTTTATTTGAACGGTCAAATGGAGCGATAATGATAGCATTTCGAGGTGTTTCACTATGTCTCATGATAAACAATAGATTATCGATTATTCAGTTCATTTCATTATTTCCTAAAGTAAAAAATTCTTTTTGTTTTTTTTTTTTCTTTTTTACCAATTACCATTTTTTGCCTTTTTAAAAACTGTTTTAATAAACTTTTTGTAATTATTTCTCTTCTTAATTCTTTTACTGTTTTGTTTTTTTCTCTGAGATATTAAATGGCTTTTGAAAGGACGTTACTTCTTTTTCTGTTTTCTTGTGTTTTTCTTCTTCTAATAAACCACCTTGCCTTCTTCCTTCTTTTTGTTTCTTTTTTCTGCTTTTGTGGTTCCACGTAATTTATAATAACATTTTCAATAAGTAAATAAAAAGTGTTTTTGGTTAAACAGTTCTTATTTTGTCCATTGTAAAATTAACCAACTCAACAATCCAGAATCAAATTAGATTTAAAATAAAATCAATTTTATAACAATCAGTCTAATAAAATAAAATTTCACTTTTTTAATTGTCTACATCAGAAAGACTTCCCTTTGGACATTCTAAGTCAGCACTAATTTCAAAATTATTCATACTTGAAATCTTTTTATA
>NW_008575798.1:0-330 GCF_000257125.1 Entamoeba nuttalli P19
ATTATATAAAGAATGTCATTATAAATAATCTGTTATTAGGTTGTTATGATAAATAATATAACATTCGCTTAATTCATAAGTGAAACAAACTTTTATTGTATATGCATAATTCAATAAAAGTCATATACATTCTATTAGTTTGTAGTTGTTATAAGTGTAGTGTGTCTTTAATTGGTTCAAATTGTTTTAAAACTAAATAAGGTCAAAAATAATTTTGAAAAATCGAATTTAGTATAAGTATTTATGTATAAGTATATATTACTATAACAGTGTAATTGTGGTTGTATATGTGGTTCTAATTAATAAAGTATAAATAAGAAAATAACAGAT
>NW_008575799.1:0-271 GCF_000257125.1 Entamoeba nuttalli P19
ATATTCATATTGATTATTGTATTTACTAGTGCAACAGAGAGTATTGTAAATAAAGAAGAAAGAAATAAAGAAGTAATTCACATACATACATATTCAAAACAACTTAAAAGAATCTACAATTTATATAAAACACATTTAAAAAGTGCGGAGCCAGAAAAGGTAACATCAACAGTACCACAACCAGAAAGTCCAAAAGCTCCTGAAACAGCAGAACCTTCAGTGGCACAAGTACCAAAAGAAAATTCAGTATCAACAGAAGGCAAAGAATCAG
>NW_008575800.1:0-207 GCF_000257125.1 Entamoeba nuttalli P19
AAAGTATAAAAGTATAAAAGTATAAAAGTAGAAATGATAAAGTTAATATATAACATAAGATATAAAGTGAGAAGTGACATAAGACATAAGTATAGATATAAAGGTAGAATAGAATATAGTAAAATGCAAGAGGTGGGGTTCGAACCCACGCCTCCGAAGAGAACAGTACCTTAAACTGCCGCCTTGGACCACTCGGCCACTCTTGCT
>NW_008575801.1:0-4197 GCF_000257125.1 Entamoeba nuttalli P19
AATCAAATCTTTCAATATTGTTTGTTTTTCGGTGTCTTTTTCTGTGATTAGTCGTTGTATGAGTGATTTAAGAAGAGGAAGAAGATTGAGAAAAGTTCCTGTGTTTTTGATGAGTTTTTTTAATGAGTCTTTGTATTTTTTAATATCATTTAACTGAGATGTAGTAGTAATTAATGAAAGTACATCTTGAATAAATGGAATATCGTTTTGAATAAGCCATTGTTGGAAATAATTACAAAGAACTAAAAGTAACTGATATGACTCTTCTGAAAGAGAAGAAGAATGAACAAGTAAGTGAAGAATCTTTATTTCATAAGGAGTTGCCTCACCTAAACCAAACCATTCTTCACATTTTACAAACAATTTTGAAAGAAGGTTGTGTTGATGTGAAGTTGTATATTTTGGGATTAATTCAACAAGTTTAGTTGCAATCCAGGTATTATTTTCTGATGTTTTGTCAAATAATTCAATACATATTAAAGCATGTTTTAATGTTGTTGTACCAACAACACAGTCAGTAATGATTGTGGGTAGTTCATTTTGTTTTGAAACAATTTCCTGTATTATTGAGATTGATTTATTTTCTATTGTGGTGATTAAAGAATCAATATCTTTAAAGAATGAATATTCTCCTTTATAGAGTATGAGAGTAAGTAAGTCAATGCATTCTTGACTCTTCCATTGTGAGGAAGAGTCAATTATTTGTTTTTCAGTCCATTCATAGAGTTGTTTATCATGGACAATAATATTCATAGAGTTACATTCGTTATTGTTTTGAACTTGTTCTTTGTTGGTATTTTGAATTTGATTAGGTTCTTTTGTTTTGTAAAATAGAATTGATGCTGATAATGAGTTGCTCACCGTTCCATATCCATCTTCAAGGATTCTTTTTTCATTATATTCCACAACAACTTTATCATTACATTTCCACCACTTCCCATTATTATCCTTAATGATTGATGTATAATGCCCCATTTCTGTTGTTCCAGAATGCAAAACAATACCATTTAATATCATTTCTTTATCATTCAATTTCATTTTAAGAGGAAAGTCAAATCGTTTATTAAATTTATAGCTTCTTCCTCCTTCAATAGTTTTATTTCTATTAATTCCAATGATGAGACTCTCAGATGGTTCATAATTCATCTGTTTGATTTGTTTTGTTTTTTTGTTACAAAATGGACAATCAATATCATTCATTTCTTCTTCTTTAATTAAATTACTCAGTGCTTGGTCCAAAGATTCATTGTTCACAGAATCAACAGATATTGATGTATTTATTTCATTTCTTTCACGAACTTTTTGACACTCTGTACATTTTAGTGTTGTTTTTGTAATAACTTTAAATTCATTGACACAACTGTTGATTAGTGCTTTGTTATCTTCATTAAGAATATCAAGTAAATTGGTTAAGAAGAGATATGCATCATCTTGAACACTAATATCAATTTTGTTAGATGGTCCAAGAATGTTTTCAATAACATCTCTTGTCACAATCCAGTTTTTGCTCTGTTCCATTCGTTCAAATAATGTTTTTAATATGAAACAAGAACCACCACAATTATTTTGAAGAATAGACTCTTTAAAAGATTCATTGTTATGAAGTTGTTGAATAACACTATTAATATAACAAGTAGCACCACAATTCTCTATTCCACAATATTTACTTAAGTTGTCAGGTTTAGTAAATAATGCTTCAATAAATTGTTGGTGATATTGAGTGATCAATTGATTTGTAATTTGATTCATTACCTCATCCTTATTTGGTAAATAAGATATAAGTTGATAAACAGTGTTTCTGAGTTCTCTGAATTGTAATGGATGAATTGAAATAAGTTGGTTGATGATGATATGAAGAGTTTGGTTGATCAAACTAATTACTTTTTTGTCAATAACCACCGCCTGTATAAGAATTTTGTATAGTTCATACAATAGATTGTCTTGGTCATCTAAGGTGTCTTTAGGTTCATGGCTTTTAATTAATTCCAGTGCTGTTGATACAATCCATGGAAGAATACAATCGGGTAATTCATCAAATGGAGCATATTGGATAATGTGTCTCACGAAATTAATTAAAGGGATTGGGGTTTTTTCGTTAAAGCGAATGTAATGAGGAATAGCAAAATACCCCAACGTTGGCTGACTAAAGATAAAATTGACAATTTTCTCAAATAAGACTATTCCATTATTATTCATCAAGTGTTCATCCAGTTGGTTGATGAACCCCTTTGCAGTTGGTATGGTTTCAACAGAAGAAGTTAAATCAGGACAAGGGGGATATGAAGGTTTCCAGCTAAGCATTATTAGATGAGTTGATAGTTTGGTAATAGTTTTCTATTAGGTTACAAAAAAACATAAAAGAAAAAATAAAAAAATCAAATAAACACTTTAAATTTCAATTTATGACAGACAAACAAATGGAATTGTATTATCAAACATTTCAGGAAGAATCAAAAAGTCGAATTGAATTTATTCAGAAAGAATGTGATAGAATGAAAAAAGAGCTTAATTTAAAAGATGAAGAAATACAAGCATTAAAGAAGGAAAATGAGAAATTAAAACAGGAAAGTGAAAAAGGTCACAAACCAAAAGTTTGTGATTTAAAATTGACAGAAGAAGAATTTAAATATTTTAAAGAATGTATTATAAATGTTGGACTCACTTATGATGATATTAAGGATTTGGAAATACCATCAACATACAGTTCTGAGAAATTAAAAATATTCTTAGAAATGATAAATAAGACAAATAAAAATTAAAACCTTATCTAATTTATTGTTGGAGATGAAATTATAATTTAAGAACTTGTTTCGATTTTGTTCAAATAAAAATAGTTAATATTGAACTTGTTTTAGAATGAATTTCAAAAGAACAATTTTCATATTGGTATAATTCAATGTTATCACTAAGAAGTGTTGGATCTTCTGTTTTGAAATTCAATTCTTTCCATAATGATTCTGGTGTAACAATAACACCATTAGAGAATTTTACATTAAAGAAACATTTAGAATAATTACCAAAGAATGTATCACTTGGATTGTTTGAATGAACAACAAATTTTTTAATGCAATGAGTTGTTGAGTCGAAGAGAATATCAAATCCTCTTGAAAAATAGTTATAAAAATAATCTCCAGTTGTGTTGACTTTCTTTTCTCCTTGTGGAAAACCAAGGTCAGCAGTCACTTTTTCAACATGTTCCTTATGATATAATATTATATTTCCTACAATTAATGATTGTGCAAGAACATCAATATCAACTTGAAGAAAAGATAATCCATATTCATTTAATGGTTCTATCTTGTCATCTTTAATAATAATTTTTGTTAATCCTAATTTCTTCCTTTCATTTCCTTTCTCTGCAGTACCAGAAAACTGAAATACAATAGAACCATCATATAATTCTGTCATATTATTGATTGTTCGTTCTTTCAATTTATTAAATGCTGTAGACAATTTTCCAAAAGTGTCCTCTTGATCTTGTGGAGATGCTGATGTATGGACAAGAAATTCATGAGCAGACCGTTTGAGTTGAACTTTCATATGCTCAATTTCAATGCAAATAAGAATTTGTTTTTTAGCATCAACATATAACGTTAATGAATGTGCCAAATTTTTAATAACAATCCTTCCTGTTGTTGGATATTCTTCATTATAACTAATATATGTTTGTGCAGAATTGGTTGCACTTGGTCCAATATCCAATGACTTTAAAATTTCAAACAATGGCATTCCAAGTTTAAATGGTCCAACACTAATTCCTTTAATAACGTTGAATGGTGATTGGAGTATTTCACTCATCTTTTCATTTTTAAGTTTTTAGATTTTCTCTTTTCTGCTTGTGTTTGTCAAAAAAAACTGTTTATCTTTCATTCATCCTTTTCTTTTATGATGAATTTCTATAATTTTTCAGCACTTCTAATGTTTATATCACTCTTCTCTCTCTTTATTTATTCACAACTAATTACATTCTCTCTCTTTCTATTCTTTGTCTTTATTCATTTTCATTCTATTCCATACCACAATGTAATTCCAGTGTCATTAACTCTTCCTATAGAAAATCTTACTCACTCACACAGGGTAGTTATCCTTTCTGATCTTCATCTTCAACAAAATCAAACGACTTTTCATCCCAAATTAATTAAACAATCAATTGATATAATACTCCAGAGTAATCCTGAATTAGTAATTTTTCTTGGA
>NW_008575802.1:0-219 GCF_000257125.1 Entamoeba nuttalli P19
GTTCGAATCTGGGTGGGACCACTTTTTATGGATATAACTATCCCTTTATACCTTTATAATTAAACTATTCAACCTTTATCTATTCTTATATTCTATCTATTATCTATTTCTATATTATATTATCTTATATTATCTTATATTATCTTACTTTATATATTCTACTTTTATCACTTCTTATGTATGTATATATATATACTTATATACTTATATACTTATATA
>NW_008575803.1:0-3840 GCF_000257125.1 Entamoeba nuttalli P19
TTTATATATTGCTATTTTATTATCATATTATTTAATGTTTATTCATTTTATATTTAATTCTATATATTATCTAACTTTGATTGTAATAATTATTGAATTAGTATCAATAAACACATCAAATGTTCTTATTTTTATTATCACATTGTTTTAAACATGAGTTAATTTAATGAATATCATTAATCATTTCTTCTTATACAAATTTTATGAATAAATAACTGTCATTGATGTTTAATTAATTATTTCATTGATGTTTGTACTATTACTCTCTTTTGTATAAATACTCATTAATCTTAATGAATAAATACAATATGATGGTGTTTATATACCCAATCAAACAACTTGTAAATATAACATAAATTAGTAAAATATTTATTTAAACTTAATGCGTTCTGCTCATAGTAATGTCAAATGATCAGTAAAGCAAACAAGTAGTGTTGAATGTAATTATTTATTATCTCATTATCAATTTGGTACATCAACAATAACATAATGAAATACAATATTTAAATATGTTGAAATAACTCAGTGTAGTTGATAATTGGTTGTTTGGTGAAAATCCATAAAAGATAGAACTTGTAACACAAACCTTCCATTTAATGAAAAAACTTGAAGATAGAATTTGTGAATGAAAGCCTTTCATCAATTGAATTTGTGTTAAATAGCTATTAGTCTATTACTTTATTTGATAACAACCCAACAACCAAATCATTTCATCTTTCTAAAAAAGCATTCTATTGTAACGATTAATCAGAATGTTGTTTCATTCACAAACGAGAGTGTAGAACATTTATGCTATGACTATATATCTCTACTATCTATTGTGTTTATGTTATTAATCCAAAAAAAAACAATCAAAATTGTTATTCTTCAATATTCAATCTTTATTATTCCTTATTCAAACCTGAAAATCAACCTTCTGGTTATAGTTTCTAATATCCATGATCATATTGAATATTTCATTTTATTTTCGGTATGAATTTATTTAGAGGTTGAATTGTGTTTTGTTTGAAACATCCATTCCTTTCAGCTCATACAATATGACAGAAATAATGTAAGAAAATTGCATTTAATCATTTTAATAATCACAGTTTTATTCAATACATCAAACACAAATTCCAAGACACTTACTAGTGAGAATGAAACATTTTTTATGAATGTATTTAGAAGAGATTGTGATGGTGAAATACGTGATGTGATTTCAATTGATTCATTTCATAATAGTACTATGTCACATAAAGATAACGAAGAGAGTTAATACCTTTATTAGGGAGTTGTTAAATTGCTTCATTCACACGTTATTCTAGTTTCACTTTTGAGTTATGAAGTGGTACATCATCAACTCTTTTATTTATTGTTTGTCACTATAACACATCGTTGAGTGTTTTATCCCATGTTATTCTTTCCTCGTTTACAAAATTTATACAATTATCATGACTATATTAATTCATACTCTTGTGTAAACAATGTAATAGCACTCTCAAGATTGTATTGAAACATGTGAAATGAGAAGATTGTTAATTGAGTGGGATAAATGTTTAACAATAACCAAACAAACGACACAATAAAGAAGAAATAAAGTTCTAATAAAATGAAAAGAAAAAACTGGAAAAAGAAGAAGAAAAGGATGAGTCAAATCAATCTCATCAGAACAAAACCAAAAGAACAGAGTCGATGTACTTGCACCAATCCATTATATAGTTTTAGTGTTTGTGCACAATGTAAAAAAGTTATTTACAGGAAAGACAAAGAGTCAGAAACAAGAAGAAGAACTGTAGTTCTATCAATTGAAATAACGCGACTTTTAAATGAATTTCAAAACATTATTGAATGGTATGATGGAAGTAAACCAGAAGAATTTATACCCATTCGAGATGAATTTATTGAAAGAGTTAATGGAGTAGTAAAAGAAGCATTTGAAAAAGAAAATAAAGAAATAGAAAGAAGAGAAAAAGAAAAGAAAATAAACAAGAAACGAGAACAAATAATAGAAGAAATTATTAAAACGGAGAATGACTATTATCAAGACATTGAATTAATAGAGAAATATTATATGCCAACATTAAAAAAATATATGAAAGAAGATGGAAAGAAATTAGAAGAAAAATTAAAAGAAATAGAAGAAGTATCATTAGAATTTAATAATATACTTAAAAAAGGAAAGAATATTATTGAAGAAATCTATCAAAGAATTGAGAAACTAAATGTTTATGAAGAATATTTTATCCTTTATCATAAGAATATCAAAACGTTTGAAAGTATTAGAAAGAATGAAGAATTTGAAAGTATTAGAAATAAAAACAAAGAACTTAGACAACTTGATATAATGGATTTTCTTGTTAAACCAATTCAAAGAATAACAAAATATCCATTATTTATTAAAGAAATTAAACCGTTATTAGTTTCTATTGATACCATTGAATTAGGAAGTAAAATAGAAAATAAAATTCAAGAAGTTATGAAGAAACAAAATGAAAATCAAAGAAAATATCTTTCAGATGAAATGATTAAAGAAATTGAACCACGACTAAGTTGGAAGGAACTTGGAAAAAATTATAGTTTAAGTAAAAGTAATGTATGTTTATTATTAATTAATGAAGATTTAATCATTACAGAAACCATTAAAACTACAAATGAAATTACTGACAAAAAAGAAGAATTTAATTGTATGTTAACATTCACTGATTTTATCTTATTTGGAAGAACAAAACTATTAGGAAAAATTAAAATTAGTAAATACATTGAATTAGCAAATTGTACTCTCGATACTACAAATTGTAAAATTAATGATGTCATTTTATTCTATGGTACTATTAGTTATACAATTCAATTCTCAGACGTTTCGGAAAAAGCTATTTGGGTTACCAAATTTAATGAAATCCCACACAACAAATTAACAAAGATGCCTTTATGTTGTGATGGAGATTCTGACGACAAACCAAACAATGACAAAATAAATGCAACCTCATCTAATGACATCTTTAATATTCTTAACACATTCCAACCAGTTTCACAACCACCCCCTCCAATACAGAAAACAGAAAAAACCAACCAATTAAATAATGGAACAAACACTCCACCACTTGAACAATCAGAAGAATCAATCTTGTAAATTGATTAATTTTTTCATAAATTTAACATGAAATAACAACTTACAAAAACTAAAAAGTAAAATGTAAAAACAAAAATTAATAAAAAGAAGATGGAAGAAAAAGACATCATCATAGTTTGTTGTGGTTCATATAATCCAATTCACTACATTCACTTATTGTTATTTGAACTTACAAAAAACTATTTCAAAGAACATGGAAGAAATGTCGTGAAAGGAATTATTTCTCCTGCTAATGACTTATATTGGAAAAAAGGACTTCTTTCATCAAAACATCGTGTTGCAATGTGTCAAGAAGCAGTAAAAACATCTAATTGGATCATTGTTGATGATTGGGAGAGCAAACAAAAAGAATATGTACGAACATATAATGTATTAAAGCATGAAAGAGAGGTGTATGGGAATGACTATGACATTTATTTTATTGGAGCAGATGATTTAATTCCAAACATGATGAATAAAAATTGTTGGGACCAAGTCTTACTAGAAAACATCGTTAATGAGTTTGGTATTGTTTTCTTTAAACGAACCAACCCTAATTGTTCTGAACAAATCAAAAGCTATCCATTATTTGCTCGTCACTTAAATCATATTTTTATAATAGACTCATTTCAATCACAACACAGTTCAACATTAGTTCGTCAATTAGTAAAATCAGGAATGAGTATTAAATATTTAGTACCTGACGAAGTTATTTATTATATCACAGAACATCAACTCTATCTTGAATAATT
>NW_008575804.1:0-3372 GCF_000257125.1 Entamoeba nuttalli P19
TTTTTCTTCTTTTTAAAAAAGTAATCAGGAAGATGTATATTTGTCTTCAAAGAAATCAGACAAATGCCTCAATTCATCACTTTACCAGAGCCCAACAGAACGTTGGGATAATTAATTAATTTAAATTTCTTCTAATGAAAAATAAATGGATGAAAATAAAATTGTGGAAATTTTATAATTAATCAAATATTTACTTTTATTAAATAACATAATTTTAATAACACTTCTTCATTCTTTTAATTAGTAAGAAAGAGATTATTCTAATCAGAACTGCACTCTTCTACATCCATTCGATCGAATATACTCTTTTTCCACTTAAAAATATTAAATCCTAATTTCCCGATGAATGGGGTTAATAAGAATCATCACCTAAATTCTGTTTGGTTCTTTGATATTCCAATTGAGAATAAAAGGGTCTTTTTATTTGAAAAATTTATTCATTACCATGGCTGAACATTGTCCAACTCCACATAATGGTGCTAAATACGGAGAGATTGCTGAAACTGTCCTTATGGCTGGTGATCCATTAAGAGTAAAACTTCTTGCAGACACTTATTTGACTGATGTTGTTCAATATAATAGTGTTAGAGGAGCAGTAGGATATACTGGATATTATAAGGGAGTGAAGTTATCAGTTCAAGCTCATGGTATGGGTATGCCATCTATTGGAATTTATGCCTATGAATTATTTAATTTCTATGGAGTAAAGAGAATCATTAGAATTGGTTCTGCTGGAGCTTTTGATGAAAGTTTAAAACTTGGAGATATTGTTATTGGAATGGGAGCATGTTATGATTCCAATTTTGAAAGACAATATGATATTCCAGGTAAATATTCATGTATTGCTGATTTCCAACTTTGCAGAGAAGCAGTTGATGCAGCTGAAAAACTTGGATATAGATATAAGGTAGGAAATATTTATTCTGCTGATTATTTCTATGATGATGGAGATCACTCAGGAGCATGGAAAAAGATGGGAGTACTTGCTGTAGAAATGGAAGCAGCTGCTCTTTATATGATTGCAGCAAGAGCACGTAAACAAGCACTTTGTATGTTAACTATTTCTGATCTTTGTTATGGAAGTGGTGAAAAAATGACAGCAGAAGAAAGAAGAACTAAATTTACACAAATGATGGAAGTTGCACTTTCACTTGCCAAATAAATAAAAGTAATTGAGATATATCAATTAATTTCTTTTTTCATTAATTAAGAAGTTTATATAAATTTTCATTATAAAAATTGTAAAAAATATATTAATTAAAATAAAATAGAATTAAATAAGAATGTTCATTTAATTATAAGTTAGTTGAGAAAAATCAACTTCTCCTGGTTTTACATTATGTTTATTATTTGCTAATTCTTCGAAATTAACTAACACATCATTTTGATATGTCTCATTTTCAGTAAATTTATGCTCTTTTTCTTTTTCATCATTTTCTATTTTCTTGTTTAGGTATTGTTGTTCTTTGTAATCTTTAATATAAAAACTAGATGAAATACCACACACCATTAATGATACAACTGTTGTAGTGTGAAGTATGGAAAAGACTGTATAACGATATGTATGACATTTGAAATTAGAAACAGGTGATTGCCATTGGGTTGTTCTTAGTGTTTCACAGAAATATCTTCCTTCAATTTCTTCATGAATAAAAAAGAATTCACAGTATAATGAATACATTGTATTGAGAATACAACAAAGCATTACCTTACTATTATTTATATTATCTAATATTGATAGAATTTAAAAAAAACAAACAATAATACACGTTGAAGATATCTTCTTTATAATAACACAATAAATAATCAATATACTTACTGCCATACATAACAAACAACTAATACTTAATTTAATAATTGTTGATAAACTCATTGGACAACTATATTGATATTTTGTGCCAAGAGAATATGAAAAAGTATATTTATTTTTGAATGGATTACTTGAACATGTTATTGTGTTGTGATAACCGTTGAGTAACTAATGAGGTTATTATTCATTATATCAATAAAATAATAATAGCAAACATTTCTTGCTGAAAAACGATCATATTCATTAGGTATATTATCAAATATAAATGTAAACGTAGTTAGTATTGATAGACAAAAAGTAATTAAAACTAGTATAATAAAGAAGGTTTGATATAATGAACATCCCATTTTTGATTTCACAACTGATAAATAATTATTTTAAGATTTCTTCTTTTTTCAAAAATCAAAAAAATGTTATTCAAAAAAAAAGTGATATTAGAAAGAACAAAAACGAAATTTGAGACTTTACAAAGTCAGTATTTAATCATTTCTTCTACTGACTTTTATCATGTCCCAAAGTGGTATTCACTATAACATCCACGACAAAAATGATAGAAACCAAATTACCGAAGAATTAAATAAACTCGAACAATTTCAATATGGAGAACATCCAAGTCGAGTTTTATGTGTTTTTAATATTTTATCTCAATATGATCCTAAAGAATTGTTGTGTATTTTTCAACAATATGGAGATGTAAAAACAATTTATTACAGTACTGTCCAATTTGGGTTTATTGTTGTTATATTTTATGATATTAGAGCAAGTAGAAGTGCAGCAAAATATCTTAATGGTCGTTGTTATCGAGGTCATCAACTTCATATTGTATTTGGAATACCAATAGACATTAATGAAGAACCAAATCATGGTACATTGGTTATTTTCAATATTGACAAACAAACTGATGATGAAACTCTTAAAACAATTTTTTCAAAGTATGGAGAAATAAAAGAGATTCGTGAAACTCCATCAAGAAAATATCATAAATTTATTGAGTATTTTGATTCAAGAAGTTCTGATATTGCTCTTAAAGAATTAAATGATATTGAAATTAATGGAAGAAAAATAAAGATAGAAACTTCAAAACCAAACATTTCTAAACTTATCTTTCTTCAATGTGTTTCAAATCTTCTTGGTATTCCAAGAGAAGTACCAGTGATAATTCCTCCTTCTGAATTGATTGATTTAATCCAAAACTATGCACAAGATACTGTAAAAAATTATAACGAACATCAAAACGAAGCACAACTTGAACAAATTGAATTTGACAGCGAAGGAAATGTATTGGACAAAGTTAAGAACACCGTAGTTATTAAAAATATCTCAAGAAGATGCTCTCATAATACTTTTATTAGATATCTCCAAAATTCCATTTCTTCATTTTATAAAAATGCTTTCTTGTTTAGAGAGACTAATTCACAGACAGGTGTTGTTATTGTAACAAATCCATCTGTCATAGTCTCCTTATTTTCATGTTTCAATGATAAAATGATAGAGCCAAACCAAGAACAACTTTGTCAAGTGTATTATAGCAGATATCAAGATAAAGACTTCATAGAGAAGGT
>NW_008575805.1:0-556 GCF_000257125.1 Entamoeba nuttalli P19
TTTTTTTCCACTTCTTCCTTTTAATACTCCGAGGGTTTAGTTATGACGTGGTTCTTATCTTCGATGTTTGCTTTTCTTCTTTTTTCTCTCTTCTTCTTTTATTCTTCCTCTTTTCCTTATTTCTTATCTATTCTCTTATTCTTTTCCCCTATTCCTTTCTTTTGTATTCGTGGTTCCATCTGTCTCCAGAACAAATCGAATTTACTTCCCACTCGATATGAATTAATTCTTGAATATCTTTTGAACTTTAATGAACTTTTATTCTTTTTTGATTTTTCACTACTCTTACTTTACCTCTTTTTCTAGTTCTTCTCTATTTCGATTTATGATTCTATTTCTTATTCTACTTCTTTACTCTTTTCTTCTGATTCTCCACATTTCATCTTGTCCTATACCTCATCTTCTGACCCTTTTTTTTATGTCAATTATTATTATAACCACCACATGACGTTATCTTTCACAAATCAAAACTCTTCTTTTATTTCTGGTTTTCTATCTTTCTTCTATAATTTCTCTTTTTGTTATTCATTTTTTCTCTTATTAGAACTTTTTTTTT
>NW_008575806.1:0-383 GCF_000257125.1 Entamoeba nuttalli P19
ACACCAAATCAAGGAAGATGTTTCTATTGTCAATGTTCGTATCTTGACGGTTCATCAGTTCTTACTATGTATGGAGAAACAGATAAAGAATATTATGATCTTGATGCATGTGGTAATTGTCGTGTTTGGAATCAAACAGATAGAACACAACAACTTAATAATCACACCGAGTGTATTCTTGCAGGAGAAATTAATAATGTTGGAGCTATTGCAGCAGCAACTACTGTGGCTGCTGTTGTAGTTGCAGTCGTAGTTGCATTAATTATTGTTTCTATTGGATTATTTAAGACATATCAACTTGTTTCATCAGCTATGAAGAATGCTATCACAACAACTAATGAGAATGCAGAATATGTTGGAGCAGATAATGAAGCAACTAATGC
>NW_008575807.1:0-15226 GCF_000257125.1 Entamoeba nuttalli P19
GATTCTTAATTCATTTCAAAAGAAGATGTAATAATGTATGTATTATAATTATATGACAGTATCAAAAATATATGCACATTATAGTTGGTATGTTATGAAGTTTTGTTTTTGAAAAAAGGATAAATAAATGAAGAAAAGAATTATAAGAATATTGATATAATAATTTAATATACTAAAGAAGATAGGAATAAAATGAATTTTAAAAATATCAATAAACCATTTAAAATAAATTGAACAATAGAAATAATTAATCACATTTATAAGAAGATGTACCAATAAAATAAAGAGTATTTGTAGAGTTATTGAAAATTAATTAATTTGAAATGATATTATTTTTTAAATTTGATTGATAAAAGAAATTATTAATTAAAAATAAAAGTCTGATAATGATATATAAAATAATATTATTTGATATTCTGTATAATCAAAGGAATTTGCTTCAATACATAATGTTATTTCTATTCAATAAATATAATAATATGAACCAACATTAATACCACACTTGTATTGGTAATTAAAATTTGATTTTTAACTCATGTAATAACAAATTTTATAGTATTTAAGTATCACATTCAATATTACACAATATATCCATTGAATATTTTAACAATAACACATAATAAAAATATAATAACAAACGCCTTAATATTTTATAAGTCAATAACAATTATTTAAATATTCAAAATAAATTATTGAATATTAAAATTATTATAGATTATAACATATCCATTAAATGTTATTTGTAAAAGTTTATACATATAAACATTTTCATAAAATAAAAAATTATCTGTGATGAAAATATATGTAAAAAGTTTATTTTAACTGTATTTGATAATACATGACTCATTAATAATTTGTGAATGAATTCAGAATGACTATTGAAGACAATTATTTCAAAATATCTTTGAGAGTTATTTCCATTTCCTTAGCATCTTTATTTCTTTATTTATAAAAATAAATAATTACTTCACAACCAAAATTCCATAATAAATTCTCTATAAAAATAAATAATTTATAAGAATAAACTAATTTTATTGTTCTATTGTTCAATACATAAAATTTTCCCTTTTCCAATATTATCTGATTAACACACAAATTATAAAAATGGGAATAAAAAATTCTTTTAGTATGTATTGCCATAAAAAATAATCATTAAACCTAAGTCTTTGTGGTGTATATTGAATTTTTTTTATGATTCTTATCCTTTGGTATTTATTATTTTATATTCGATTTGTTTATTATTTAAGTTTAATAACCTCTCTTCAAACAAAAATAAATAGAATGCCATTATTTAGTTTAAAGTAATTTTTAATTGTTCTAATAATTTATCAACTTCTTTGTTAATGAGTGCTGCAGTTTCTTCAATGGTTCCCATAGTATTAATCTGAACCTGACTCTTATTATCATATTCTTCTTGTGTTGGTTGTGATTGAATTCTTTTCTTTGCTTGTTCCTCACTCAATCCATTTCTAGTCTTGAGTCTTTTGATTGTCTCTGCCTCATCAATTCTAGTTTCCCAGATAATATTTACAATTGACCAATTTGCTCTAATCAATAATGCGGCTTCAACTCCAACAATTGGATGACCCTCTTTTTCTAATAACTTAATTCGTTCTTGAAGTAATATGTATATAGCAGGCCATGTTAAGTCACTAATTATCTTCACATTTTGTGGGTTTGAAAAGACAAGTTCTGACAACTTCTTTCGGTCAATTGACCCATCTACACCTACAACTTCTTTTCCAAACAACTTAATAAAATCATTATAAACAATTGACCCTTTTTGATACAGCTCATGTCCTAACTTATCACAATCAATAACCGGAATCTTCCTTTTAATCAGAGTTTTAGACAATGTTGACTTCCCACTACAAATTCTCCCTGTGATACCAATAACAAATACCATTGTTCTGTTGTTTTTTAGTTATATCTCTAATTTTACAAATACAATACTACTTACTTATAGTTTTTTATTTTTTCGTTATTAATAACAAATTATATTTTTGAATTAAAATAGTTATTTCAATTTTTGTTAATATTACAACAACATTCATGCAAAATAAGTAAAAACAAAAGAGTTGAAAGTTGTAGTTTTATTTCATAAAAAGCACTCATTTCATTTTACCAAACATTGTTAATGTCAATTTTTTTATTTGATTATTGAAGAAAAAGGATATTTTACCTTATTAATATTTAAGTCTATGAATTAATAACATACATTCTGTTTGCTATTTTTCATTTGACCATGAACCATTTATCAGTACTTATACAAATAATACCAGAAATACTCAAAAACCATACAAAACCATACCCAAATTATATGTTGTTAAACCAAGTAATTCTTTATGTGAGTATGATGCATGATAATGATGTACTACATTATTTATATGTTTATTTCTGTTTGGAATATGAACATTATTTTACTACTACTTTTACATCAAGAAATCACTAACACAATCTATTAATATTCATCTTAATCAATCATAAAAGAAGAATGTTATTAAAGTCAAATATCTAATAATTATCTATTTAAACTACTTGTTATTTGTGTAGTTATAAAGAAAGTCTTTGTTGATTTATTTATTTTGAATTCAGAATAAAATAAGACTAAACTAACTCAAATCAAATAAATATTCAGAATAATTATTATCTTTTCATCTAAACCATAAATATAAAAACTTCAATCATACTCATTTTATTAGTGCCACATTCTTCTTTAAACTTACCATAACATCACAATAACAAGTCTCTTATTAATTCTTTATTTAATCTGATTGATTAGGCAATATTGTTCATACTTAATTCTTTACATACTATCATAAAAGGACAATTTATAGTAAAAGAATTAAACCGATGAATAAATTAAGTTCATCAACCACATCATAAACAAAATCTTTCTTTATTAAACTTTAATAACCATTTCTTCCCCCTCTTCCTATAACCAAAGTTGATATTTAAGGAAATAAAAATAGTTTAACATTATTGATTCAAATTAATAAAATTATAATTGTATTGATAAAGGTTTTACATTTTATTATTTACCATTGTTAATATAATAAATGCTAAAACCCAGTCAACATCAATTTCTAAGAAGAAATAAATCTTTTTTTTGAAAAGTTGAGATGGAAAAGAAGATTTAAATATAATGATTTATGAGATGATCTTGAAAACCAGTTTTACTTGAATGGAACTAAATTCATTACGAACTGATCAAAAAATTAAAAAGGAAGAATTTGAAAAAACAAATAAACAGTTACAGCAACTGGTATCGTTTGTGTTTTATTAATATTATGCCACAAATAAAGTCTTTATGAAATAGAGACAATTATAGTACTTTATTAGGAACTTCAGAAAGTGTTATTCAATTATCAAAAATTTCACATTTTCTTTCTGACCAATTGAATATTGTAAGTATAGCAATGGGTAAATTAAAACCTATTGAAGAACAAAAGAAAGTTGAAGTTCCTAAAACATTGAAAGAACAGTTTTTAGAATTTTTAATGGTACATGAAACAGTTTCAGACTATTTACAAAATGAAGAATATTTAAGAGCCTCAATAACTTTTAATGAGATTATGAAAACAAAAGATATATTAATGACAAATAAAAGATATAATTCATATCTCAGTAAAAGAATGAGAGTTATATTATCAACAGAAAAAGATATTATTGAAACAATTAAAACATTATTTGGAAGTTCATTAATTGAAAAAGAAGAAGATAAAGTGATTGAAGCTTTTGTTGTTTATGTCAAACATACTAACCAACGATTAAGTGATGTACTTCAAGATTTATTATTACAAAGAAGAGTTTCTATCATATCAATGTTACAAGATAAAACAAGGAATTGTTTACCAGATATTTATAATTATATTTTAGATACATACCTATTTGTAAGGAAATATTTTACTTTAGACAATGAAGGAAAAATGCAATTGTTATATAACAGTACTTATAAAGAAACAAATGATTATTTCCTTAATTTTAAAGATAATATAGAAGATAGTTTATTACAATGGAAAAGATTAGTTCAACAGGAAATCGGTGATGGAATTATTTCTCAATTTAATTCATTAGAAAATATTGAGTCAGTAAAAAAAATTGCAATTCAATTAGTTAATTTAAAAAAAGAACGAAAAGAAGAAGACTTAATTTATGATTCAATTTTCTTTATTCCATTAAATAGAAGAATTAATGTTGTTGTAAAAGAATTATGGAAAAGAGAATTTGGAGTGTTTCAAAGTAGACATACATTACCACCAAATGCATTAAAAACTAAAGTCAATTTAAATACATTATTTTTTGAACCAGGAATTATTAAAACTCAAAAAGAATTGTCTAACGCATTTGTTGATTGTAAAGCAGTAGAAATATTTGTCCAATCATTTGAATGTTGCTTTGAACAAATTCAAAAGGAATTGGATGAAATATATAATGAAGATGGTACTAATAAAAATCCAGAAATCTTTATACTAGAAAAAAAAAGAGAAGAAGTGTTTGGTGAAGGATTTATATCATGGAGTGAAAATTTAAATGAAGAATTATATCAAATGAATAATGAAATGGAAAAAAATAAAACGAACCCTTCAATATTTAAAGAACTTTTACTTGAATTTCTTAGCTATTGTTGTTTTATTCACCAATGTTGTTCAAAAGTTTTGAGAGAATCAAAACCATTACAAGGAAACACTTATCATTCATTAATCATTATTAAAGAAACATTAACAGGATTATCTTATAAATCAGGACAATATTTCTTTGATACTATTTTAATGAATTTAAGAGTTCCTTTCCTTAAAGATGCATCAATGGAGTCATTTGGTTTTGGTATTGTTAAAAATATAGTCTGGAAAAAAGTTGATTATAATCAAGGATACTACTTAACAGTTAGTAATCCATCATATATTACTGAAAGGTTCTATTCAAGAATGCATTTAGTTTTGTCATGTTTAGGAACTGTTTCTTCTCCATTAATTCTATATGTTCATTCTCATATTACTGTTGTTTTATTAAAGAGATTTGAAGATTATTTAAGGTCATATGGAAATGATTTTGCACCTCAATTTGTTTGTGATTTAATGATAATGAGATATTCATTATTAAAAACAAATGAAATACTTTGTAAAGAATTGAATGATACCTGTCTTTCATTATCATTAATAGAAAAATCAACGACATACTTAAATAATACTCTTAATAAGATTAATGAAGAAATAGAATATTTAAAGAAATATTTTGATGACATTGATTTCTGTTTGTATTTCAATGACTCAAAAGAAATTGCTACCGAATATTATACAACAAAAAGCTCATTATTTCCTACTCTCTTTCCAAGTCAACTTAAAGAACATTAAAAGCAATTGACTTTTTTCTTCTGTAATAATTAATTAAATTGTTATATCGTTTTATATAACAACAAACAAATGACAAACGTATTGATTTTGTCAAGAAATATTCAAATCAATAAAATTTCTTAATATTCATTTATAAATAAATTTTATTAACAATAATTTTTTAGTTCATTGAAAGATAGTGAATATATAAATTAGTTTTTATTTCGTCATCTCAATAAATTTTCTCACTGGTGGTTATTGGTTTATTTAAATTAAAAACTTTTCAATCATGATAATCATCCTCTTGATTCTTGTTTCTTCAAGAAGTAATAAAAATAAACCAAAAATAGGAAGTCCAATAAATTATGAAAGAAAAAACAAAGAAATAATCAATTAATATTCACATGGGATTAAAACAATCAGGGTTTATTGAAAAAGTTAACTTAATGACAGGAGAAAATTTTGTACTTACTATAGTAGTGTTTATAGCACTTGGGTTGATGTCATTTCTTATTGAAAAAATAACTGAAAAGATTGAACATCATTTTAGTAAGAAAGAACATATATTATCGTTAATTCAACATTTATATCATGAACTAATGAATTTAGGCATTGTTTCATTTTGTTTTGTATTATTTGATATTGCAGGGTTATATGGATGTATTGCTCATAATTTTGAAAAATATAATAAAAGAGAAGCAGATGTTTTTGGAATATTTGAAGTAGTACATATTACTTTATTTGCAATAGCAGTTTTTTTAATTGTTATTGGATCATTTGTAATATTTATGTCATGGATATATCACAAAATCTGGAAATATTATGAACGTTTTGGATATCAAAACTCAGAAGAAAATTTTCTACATAAAATGCAACAATTAAAAAATAATAAATGGAATTATCTTAATATTGTTTATTGGATTAAATTTGAATTTGCTTTAAGAAGATATCAATTTAATATCATGAAAGAAGAATTTATTATAATGGAAGGTTTACCAACATCATTTAATTTTGCTCGATATATTGTTAGTTGTTTCAGAAGATTGGCTTGTCACCACATTCATGTTTCAGGTAAAATTTGGTTATATGCTATTACACTAGAAGTAGCAATGACGTCAACATTACATTTGAAGAATCCAAATATTGGATCAGCAGTTCTTCACTGTATTGGTTATTTTTCTTTGTTTATTTGTATTATTGTAACATTAAAATGTAGAAGTGTAGTGAGTCAATTAGTTAAATTACATCACTCAACAGTAAATCTTCCAGTAGTTAATTTTCTTGATGACGATCGTAATTATCCTTCAAACTCAGAAAAAACACAAGAACATTCTGAAAGTTATTCTATGTCAGAAGACTATAGTGATATGAGAAGATCTTTACAATTACAAGGAAGAAAAATTTCATTAAATTATGGGATTAGGGATGTTCCTCCTCCTCAACGACCAAAACCACCAACAGGAATTAAAGGTTTATTGCATAAATATTTTGGGTGGGTTCCATGTTATAATTCTCCATATCATACAACAGTTGAACGGTTATTATGGTTTAATTCTCATGGATTTTTACATTTAGTAATGAAATGCATTTCCATTACACAAGCAATCTATATTGTATTATATATTTTATTTTATTCAAGGTCTAGTGTATATACATGGGAACATATTCTTATTATCATCCCACCTATTTTTGTTTTATTTATTTTAGTTCCACTTAGTTTATCATCAATGACATTAATTCGATACGTAGATAAAGATAGATTGGATGATGTTGTAAAGTCAATTATTTTCCAATCAATTTCTAATAAATTTAATAAACGACATTTATTTAGAGCAGTTGCTTCAAAAGAAAAAGATAAAATGAATGTTCCAGATAAAGAAATGGTTGATGTATTTAAAAATAGATATCTTGCAACTAATAGTACACACAATATTGAACAACTTACTGTTTTAAGTGAAATTATAGGAACTATGACTGAAGGTGTTGATAAGAGGAATGGTTTAAATGTAAGAAAATTTGGTGATATTACAATGATTAATTCTGCTTCTGGAGATGTTATTATCAGAGGAGTTGATCCAAATATATTAGAACACGTGTTTAAAGATGTAAGGAAATATCAAAAGAAAGAATCAAATCAACAAGTAGAAACAGAATCTAATACTGTTGCTATAAATGATATTGATTCAAAACAAATAAATGGTAATGAAGAAAAAGAAGAGTCTATTGTCCAACCAACGGTAATAAAAGATGTTATTGATAATTCATCAGATCAGAATGATCAAAACAATAAAATACCTATCTATAATGAACATACAGAAATAGAAATGAAAGAAAGTATTCCAAGAGTTATTTTAAGTGATTCTTGCAAAACAAATCAAAGTGGTGGAATAGATTCTTCTTCTTCCAGTCAGATATTAACTTCTTCAAGTTCTGAAGATGACGGTGACAATGATAAAACAGAACAACAAACAATTCCAAAACAACCTAAAGATTATATTTTAGTTCAAAAAATAGCTCAACCAACAACTCATTCAGTGTTAAATGTAGATGATGTAGAAATACTTGATATGAGTGATGAAGCATAATATTTAAATGAATTCAATTAATTGATTGTTGTTTTTTGTAAATAAGAACGAGAAGCAAGAGGTGTAGTTGATAAATCAAATGGTGTCCATGGACATCCAACAGCATCTCGAATAAGATCTTTTAACTTTTGTTCTTTTAATTCAGGAAGTGAGAAATCATAGAATTCTACATGTCTTTGATTAACATTTCGACTTAACAATGAAATAGTACCAGAAGGAATTTCTTTTGGATTAAGTTTGTCATAATTTGTTAATAAATTAACTAATTTTTCATCAGTTAAATGTGGACAAATTTCACTTCTAGAATCATCAACTAGTAAATTTTTTTGGTTTAAAACAAGTACTCTTCCAATTTCTTTTATAATAATTAAATTGTCTTTCAATACTAATAAATTCTTTAATTTATATTCAAAATCAGATACTATTCCAAGGAGCATTTGTATTTGAATTCCCATCATTAATGTACAATGATCCTTTATAACCTCTTCATAAAAAGAAATATTTAGTACTTTAAACATATCGTTAAGAATAAGTGTCTTAAAAGGACCAATAGTCCTAAATTCACAAACTAAATTAACAATACTATTAAGTTCTTGTAGTATTGGTTTATCTGAACAATTTTGATTTAATGATATTTCCCATGCTTTATGAAATTTTAAATTTATTATTTCAAATAATCGAGTATAACATTTAGACCCAATCTTTTGTATATCTTCATTAAATTGAACTAATGACTCAATCCTTTGTTTTTTTCCTAATGTCTCATATAACGTAATTAATTTACTTATAGAAGAAAATAAATAAACACATAATTTTAAAGGTAGAATATCAGCAATAACAAATGACTGTAACTGTGTACAAATAACTTCAGGTAATCCAGAATTTGAAATAAATTTTTCTATTGGCATAGAAGAATAAATTATTTGTGTTAATAATGTATTATCTGTACTTTTGCATTGTTCTTCTAATTCCATAAAAGAAGAATGTCTTCCAATATCTTTAATTAGTAATTCTTCTTCTCCAGTTAATACTTCAACAGTGTTTCTTCTTGACGTATTAACTTTTAACTCTCTTGTTGAACTTTCTCTTAATGGACCATCTCGTTTTATTTGTCTAAAACTACTTTGTCGTGCAATACTATTACTGTTACTTCCTATTGTTGGTTGATCTAAAGCAGAACGAATTTGTGAAGCATCTGCTGTTGCTCTATGTATTCTGTCAATTGACCTTATCGTTCGATGAGATATAATAGGATCTCCGTTTGACTCTTTATTTAGAGTATTAAAAACTGGTTGAGTTTGTTTAGTACTTTCAAACTCAAAGGATCTTGTAAGATCTAATGAAGTTTTAGAAGAAGGAATTTTACTAACAGAAATCGTGCTTTGACAGATTTTTCTTTTTGGAGTATTACAACTAGAAGAAGTAAGGACTTTACTTGAAGATGTATTTGGACTACCCATTATTCTTGTCTTTTGTTTACTTACCTTAGGAGTTGAAAAAAGATGATCCCCAAATAAAAGAAGTAATTTGATTGTTAAAATCTCTTTTCCAACATTTAATAATTTATTTATTGATTGTTCACCTATAGATGCTTTATCATTAAAATAATCTGAAAGATTAATTGTTTCACTTCCAATTGTCATATTTCTTGATATAATATTTAATTTAAGTATTTTTGGTTTTAGATGACCTTTTGAATATTGAAACGTTGAAATAAAACTGAATTCTTCATTAATTTCTTCTCCAATAGAAAAAACTTTAGTTGTACCATTATTATCTCCTCGTTCCCAACTAATCTTAATATTTCCAATTTCACTTTTTTCATTTTGACTCATTACACTTATTAACCGAACTTGAACTCGAGACTTTTCATCATGGGATTTCATGGATATTTCAATTCTTTAAAGATTCCTTTTGAAGTTCTTTTTTCCCCATTATTGTTCTTTTTATTTTTTCATAATAGTTTTATTATAGTTTTACTGTTTTTCAATCTTTTGTCGAACTTATTTTGTGAAAAATATGAAAATAAGTTATTTTTAAATAACACAAACGAAAAATATTAATTTAATGAGTTAGAAGTTTAATTAGTATAACAAGCTTTTGAAATTGTTCCCTACAAAAGTTTTTATTTCCTCTAGAATTGATGAGATTGAATCATTTCTTATGTTAAAAAAAGATCATTAATAAAACAATAATAATAAAAAAACAAACGATAAACATTTGCTATTGTACTATTAGGATTTAAAGTAATAATTATTTCTAATAATTTATTATCAGCACAAATGTAAGCGGTCCACTTTCCATTATCTCCTTTAATATATATTTCTTTTGCTCCTTCTTTAATAATTTCTAAATGATTTAACATCTTTATTACATCTGGCTTATCAAATATTGATAATCCTCCATTCTTAACGCTTGTAGACATATTATAGTAATAGAACATAATCGATTTATTCACTAATTCTTTTGGTACTTTTGGAAGTCCATCAGAAAATGTTGATGACCAGAGACCTTCAAATAAATCAGTTAACCCACTATTTAAAAATAAGAGAAATGTTGATACAGACTGATCATTTTCAGTATCTAAAAAGAAGTGGAAAAAGAATAGTTTATGTTCAAAAACAACCCATTTTCTTTCTTGTCCGTCTATGAAAACTGAACAATTTAATATGTCCTTTGTTGCTGCCAAACTACTTTTACTTCTTGAACGTTCTTCAGGAATTCCAAAAACAATTCTTCTTTCATCATTTGCAGTTCTAATTCCATTAAACTTACTTCCAAAATCCATACTTCCATTTCTTAATACATTAAATAAATTAAAAATATTATTTTGCATTGAATAATCAAAGTTAGTATGAACTAACTGTGTACTAAACAATTGTTTAATTATTTGTTTTTATTTATTCTAAAAAAAACATTAAACAAACTTTTGGAATAACGCATATTCTTTTACACATTTAAATTGTGTTCCTACATCATTCATCAAATTAATTAATTGGGTAATTTGATTTTTAGACATTGAAGCGTATTGAATTCCTGTTAATCTTCCTGGAGATGCTAGAATATCATTTGAAACAGTACACATAATAGGATCAAAAAATTTTTTTAATTTAAAGATAAATACATCAAATGACGATTCAAATTGTTGTGTAAATGTTCCATTCAATAATATAAAAGAATTACAAAGGAATTTAAGAAGATCAATACCAGTTTGATCAAGTGATGGTGTATCAGAAGAAACAGTATAACTAACCCAGAATGAAGGTTCTGGTGAATATAAAAAAGTTTTTGTTTTAACCATTGTAACTGTTGTAATTGGTTTTGAAAATTGAGAAAAAAAACCAATTAATGTTTGAAATAATCCAAGATTTGCTAAATCTGAATATCTTGTTTGATTACTAAAAGAATATAATAATTTTTTTTCATCTTCTCCTTCTTTTGTTTTAATATTTGGATTAAAGATAAGAAGCTGTTTTACTGAAAGATCTTTTTTAGAAGATGAAAGTAAATCCATTACAGACATTTAAATGAACTGATAATTTTTTAGTTCTTATTCTTTCTTTTCTATTTCATTCTGTAAACAATAAAAAAATACTAAATTTCAATTAAACTTAACTAATACCTTTTTATTTCTGGGGAGACAAATGATTGTTTCAGTAATTAATGACTGAAGAATTGAACTAATAAAACAGTCATATTCAACACTGTCAACAAGATCTAATACTGTTGGTAATGTTTTTGGATTTAACACTATTGTAGGAACATTCTCTTTCTTTTTTTCTACTAATTTATTGAATGCGATAGCCATTTGTTTATTCATTGAAATAAATTCTTTTACTTCTCAATTATTTCTTTTCAGTCAATTCTTTTAAACAAGTGTTTCCTTTCGTTTCAAATTCAATTTTATAATCTTCTCATTTAGTGAATCTTATATTTTAAGAAATCCTCAAAAAGGGTTGAACAAAATGACACGTGGTGAATTATCTGAAAACTATTTTATAAAATTAAAAATAAAAGGAATTTCAAAAATAGATAATAAAGAGAGTGGAGTGTAAATAAGTTGTTTTCCGTTAAAAGTCCAATAAGGAATAAAAGAAAAAACTAGAAATCAATAGAAACAAAGGAATGGTTGATACAACAAACATTACACATAAAATAGTGTTAATTTTAAAATATTATTTTGCATATTGTTTTGTTGCTTCAGTATTTCTTCAAATTACCATTCTACTAATAATGGATGTAATTTGTTTACCTCTTTACTTTATATATAGACCAATTTATCAGTGGATATTCCAACGAGTAACGGAAGTATATATGATGTATTTTCCATTAATATTTTATTATATAATAGGTAATAGAATTATTGAAACAGGTGATGAATTAATTCCAAATGAAAATGCACTTTTCTTATGTAATCATACACACTTTTATGACTTTCTTCCAATAGTTATTGAAGCACCACGCTGTGGTAGAATTGGTGCGATGAGATTTTTTATGAAAGAAGAAATAAGTAAAATACCATTAGTAGGGTTTGTTTTGATTAAAGAATGTAGTGATTAATTATATAAACAATAATAATAAATTAGATTTGGATTTTATATGATGGATAGTGTTTATTTAAAAAGAAATTTCCAAGATGATAAACCTTATATTCTTGAAACATTCAAAAGATTCAGAAATAAATATTACCCTTTTTGGTTAACTATTTATCCTGAAGGTACTCGTGTAAAACCTCAAAAATTAATAGAATCTCAACAATACTGTAAAGATAATAATATTCCAATTTATGAAAATTTATTACATCCACGTCCTACTGGTGTTATTGTTACTTTACAACAACTTAGAAATGTTATTCCTTATGTTTATGATATTACGTTAGGTTATCCTGTAAAACCATCACCATCTTGTTGTTTCTTCCCAGGAGAAGGAATTACAATTCATATGAATATTCATAAAATTAATGTCAAAGATATTCCAGAAGATGAAGAATCATTAAAACGTTGGTTAGATGATTTATGGGTAGAAAAAGATAAATTAATGAGTTATTTTAAAGAACATAAAGAATTCCCAGGAGAACCTCGTAAGCCACCATTTAAATTTACTTGGGCAGATTTTACTGGTTATATGACACCAGAATGTTTTACAAAACCTTAAACTAACTATTTGTTATTGCTATTCATTTTGTTCGGTTATATAAATGAAAAAAAATAAGAAACACAAAAACTAAAAATTTGATGGTGATGAATCTTTTTTTATTTCTTGAATAGAATAAAAATAAGTATTAATTTTATAGTAAAATAATAATAATAAAATAATAAAAAAAAAGAACTGAGAACTAAAAAAAAATTTAAATAATAATAGTTAATGGAAGAAATACTCAATCAGTTAGAACGAGTTGAAACTAAAAGTGCTCAACAAATTGAGAAGATAGTTAGGTGTGTAGGAAAAATTGCTGAATATACACTTGACGATGTTATATTTGATCCAAAGAAAGATTGGACTTTTGACTCTTTAAGTACTTGTTTTAGTAAATCAGAAAGAATGATGGAAAACAAGAAAGAAATAATAGTAATGATTAAAGATCTTATCTGTTTATTAGATGATTTAAAAATTATTGAAGACAAAGAGCTTGACAATTTAGAAAATGATAGAAAAGATTTACTTGAGGCTATGGAAGAGAAAATTAGAGATATGAAACAATATGGAAATGATAGAAGAAATACTAAACCACCAAGATCTCCAATTGATGACCGGAGAACAAGTCAACGAGATTATTCTAAAAGAATACCCGCAAGAGATAGAGAAGTTATTAGAGAGGATAGTCATGATAGAATAGAAAGAAGAACAACTGAAGTACAAAAAGAAAAAGGAAAACAAATTGTATTGGAAATGAGACCTGTTATTGAAAATGAAATAGAAAATGTTGTAGCAAATAAAAGCCAAAAAGTATTGTTTGATACTAATACTGATGGATGGAAAATGGATAAATTTGTTGATTCTGTTACTGGAAAGAAAAGAATTGGGTTCTTAGTATTTGATGAAATTGCACATGTATTTGGAGTATTTGTAAATGAAATAATTCAACCAGGACAATGGCTAGATGATTCTAAATTATTTTTATTCTCATATACTCCAGGACAAAATAAACCATTATTCTATTCAAATATCATGTTCTCTAACCATGATGGAAAGTCAATCTTTAAGTTAGAAGAGAAAAATGCAGAACACTTTTTCAGAGTAGCTAACGTTATTTATATTCAAAACGTTTCTGGTAAAAAAGGAAGTGTTATGTATCCTGAGTTAGAAGAATATTTCTTCCATGCAAATCCTAGATCTTTCTGTGGGTATGTTTATCCTGATAAATTTGAATCAACTAGAGTTATTGCACTTCAATTCTAATTAAAACCACATATAAGTATTATTTTTTTTACTTATTTGGTAATTAAAAGGGAACAACAGGAATTTACTTTCTTTATTCTCATTAAATCAATTACTTCTTTACTAAAAATGATTACATTTTCTCTTTAATCTTATTTATTAGTTATATATTCATCCCTATATATTACATTAATAATATTTAGTATTTATTCAAATACATTACTTTCAATGGTATTTAATTATTTAGTAATTCTTTAATATATCTTTATTTAATTAATATAATTACTTTAATAAATATATAAAAATATTTATTTCACTTTTAATAACACCTTTTCCTTTATTTATTAATATGTGTATTTAATTGTAATAATAATAATTGAATTATTTTTTTTTTCTTTTAAATATTCTTTCTTTAATAAATAAAAAGCCTTTAAATTATTTTTTAATTGCTAAATCATTTATTGTTTGTGGATTTGTAACAATAGAAAGTGTCGAGAAGAATGTAGGAGTTGGGAATGAATCATTTTTATCAATAATTTCTTTAATGAGTGTTGTTCTTCTTAAATATGGTTTTAAATAATCATCTGGTGATATATTCAAACTACAACAATAATTAGCATTAATAGCTGTTTCTCTAACTAAAGCCGGAAGAACTTCTTTACCAACAATTATTCCATCCATTAATGGACCAAATTGTCTTACATTTTGTTTTCTCCAAATTCTAATTTTATGTAAACCATTTCCAATTGGAGTAACAATAATATGAGCGGCATTAAATTGTGATGTAATAGTATGTGGATTATAGTCACCAGATTCATTCCAAACAATATGGACATAATCATTTCCAACATGTCGTTTTTTAGTTAATTGTTGTTGGTCATCTGCTTGTGTTGGTATTAAAGTAATATCATGAAAAATAACTTCTTTTGT
>NW_008575807.1:15236-20839 GCF_000257125.1 Entamoeba nuttalli P19
TAATACCTAATATATTCTCCAGTTGATAAATATGTTTTATCTAATCCTCCTAAAAATCCTGAATGAGTTTTAATATCTAAGGTCCATCCTAATCCTTCTACAAATTCTTTATATGCTGGTGATCCTTCTTGATTCATAAGAATATCATATTGGTCATGTTGACCATTTTTAACATAAATAAGTCCAATTTTATGGAATGGTCTAACACATGACTTATCTAAATTTCCTAATAAAATCTTAAATTTTTCTGTTGGATTAATAGGAATTAATGAAATATTATTTTTTGGCATTGGATCAATAAATTGTGTTTGACATAATAAAGAATGAATCAACAATTTAGTATTATCAATTGGTTGATTATTAAGATTAATAACATTCTTATTTGGTGGAACCATATTCATTCCAAGTTCTTTAATTTGTTTCTCAACATTATCTACAGAATCTTTAACAAAACTTAAATCTTTGTCATAATCTGCTCGTTCTACTCCATCAGGCATTCCCCATTCTAATAAATCATTTTCTTCTTTAAGAATTTCATTTATCATATTTCTAAGTTTATTTTCTCCTTCATGAATTGTTCTTTCATTAACTATTTGTTTTGGAGCAGTTTGAACAATATCTTTTACTGTTAATCGTGTTTTTTGTTTTGTATTTTTAATACCTAATTCTTCAAGAAGAGAAATTGATTTTACTCCCCAAACTGTTTTACCAACAGCATTTCGTATAATTAAATTACAAAATTCTCCTTCAGAACCTTTTTCTATGGACAAAATATTATTTCCATATGCCCACCACGTTACTTCTCCTTCTTCAATATGAGTAGAGAAGAATTTATCACTTCCTTTTTCACTTGGAACAAATCCAAATGCATTTAATAATGTTTGCAAAAATACTTCTGCGCATTCTGGTGCACAAGCTCTATATTTAATATTAGGATCATTACTTTTAACAGAATATGGTAAAGACATTGAATATGAAATTGAATTTAACAAATTAACTGTAAGTTCTGGTGTTAATGCCTTAGGGAATATGCATGAAGGGGAGAATGCCCAATCTATTAATGATGTAAATATACAAGCAATTGCTTCAGTTTTTGATTGTGGATTTAATATAACTTCAATTAATTGTGATAAAAGATCTTGAACGTCAGAAATAGTGAAATATTCTGTAAATGATGCTAATTCACCAATAACTTCTGCTGCAGGTCTAAAAAGTTCTTCATTTTCATTTGAAATTCTTTCAATAATAGATGTAAGGATTGGACTAATAGAAATTTCCATACTTTTTCTTCTTGAAAATATAATATGAGTAGCCATTCCATATACCAAACTTACTTGTGACTTAATTGATGTAAAAACCTTTAAGAGATTTTCAAAACATTTTGTAATAGCATGTGAATAACTTCCTGTAAGAGATTCTTCTTTATTATATTTTGAAATATCTTGAAGTAATGTTGGATAATTTTCTTCTACTGTTACTAATGAATTTAATAATGCTATAATTTGAGCGTCTCGATTAACGTTATTTGTTTCTTGAAGTTGTTCTTTTTTTAATGATGATAATTGTTGAATAAATGGAATTAATAATGCAGGCCATCCTGGTATTTGATTATAAATAATATCATACAATTCTTCTAATATTATAGAAGGCATCATTGGTAAACCAATAGATATAGTTTCATAGAATAGACTATACAATTCATTTGTAAATCTTACATAATGTCTATTAACTAATCTACAAATAGCACGATAACATAATTGAAGAGAAAGTGATGTATGATTTCTTCTTTTAAAGGCATCAAAAAATATTTTTCCGAAATCGTCAACAAGGCAAATTCGTTTTAAGTTAATAGTTTCATAAAATTGATATACTTTAGTTTCTGCTCTTATGAATAAACAGAAAATCTCATATAATAACTTAATTCCATTTTCATAACTATCATCTTTAGGATGTTCATTAATATCTGATAATAAAGAATAAAAGTAATACCATAATTTTAATGCACTTTCTCCTCCAAGATTTGGAAAATGATAACTAAACCTATCATCTAATGAAGGAGCAACAAAAATCTCATCAGGAAAATCAAGATGAGTAGAACGTGCAACTTTCTTAGTACCAACTATTACCTCATCTGTATTTTCCAATAAAAGAGGAGAATAAAAATCTTTTAATACTAATCTTGTACAATGACGAAGTTTCAAAGCAATTTGATCCATAACAAAACTAACATTATAATGATTAGATAAACGAGTTCTAAGTTGAACCCAATCATCATTAGTTCTTTCCCATTTTATGTAAAGAATAAATATTAAATCAACAAATGAACCAATACTATTACCAAAATTAGTTTTTACTAAAATATCAATACAATTTAATACAGTTTCAATGATAATTTGTTTTATTTCATCATTAAGAGTAGTTGATGCTAATTTAATGATTTGATTTTTAATTTCTTCAATGAGGATCTTTGATACTGATTGATTTCCAATAACAAAAGGTTTATCAAATAATGTTGTAATACTTTCAATCAAATATCTTTGAAGTTTTGAAAGGACATCTTTTGGTTGAGAAGTAGATGAACTTAAAATAAAGAAGTCAGTGAAATATTGAATAGTAGCAATGATAACAGCATGAGTAGCATCTTCTGGAGTAATTTGTAAAACATAAATATAAAAATGTTTAATGAATAAAACAAATGCAGGACGTGTTTTTAGTCTTTCAGCAATAGGAGAAGACATTAAATCTTTAAAAGAATCAAGAACAAATTTATCGAGTGAAGCAGGAGGTAATTCATCTTTTTTACCGATATTAGGATGATTTAATTTATATTTATATTGAGCTTCTTCTGCAAAATTAGGATAAAGATATGATAACATTACTTCTACTAAAAAGAATAATTTATCAAAATGTGAAGGTACTTTAACAAGTTTAAGAAATGATGTAATTAACTTGACTGTCATTGAATATTGATCTATATCTGTTTCTGCTGGACAATATGAAGATTCAGCATAATCTAATTTAATTACTGGAAAATCAGTAGATTTATTAAACAATTGTCCTATATTAATTGTTTTCATAAACATATCAGTTAATTGTTCTTGTTCTCCATATTTAAAAACACAGTCAATAATAAAACTAAATGCTGCTTCTCTAACTTCTGGATGTGTTTCAATTTTAAGATAATTAAATAAAAATTTTTCTATTAATTAATTTTTTTCTTTTTAAATGTTATATAAACCAATTTTATTCTTTATAACAAACGATATAAATCAAAAACAGTTAGTTCATTTAATTGATAAATACTTGTCATTATATTTAATATTTTTATATGGTTAATTGCATCTTTCACTGATACGGATATTTTCCCTTTCTTTGTATGATTTTGAACATATTGTGTTATTTCTATTATAAATCCAGCAAATCCTTGTTTATCACGTTTAATAAATAAATAAAACTCATCTGGATTCATCTTTTCACTTAATGTAATACATGCTTTTATTCTATTTGAAACACTTTCTTTATTATCATATAATTGTGTTTGTTTTTTACGTATTTTTTTATCTAATTCAGTGCTCATCGAAGATTGAACTATCTATTTAGTATTAATAAGTTCTATTTATTTTTAAAAATATATTAGAATAACTTTTTATTTTAGATTTTTTTTTTATTTTTACACTACTACATTTTTCCTCTAACTTTTTATTTCATTTTTAGGTTTAATCTTTTTTCATATATTTTTAAATTTTTTTATCCTCTTATCTTTTTCCATCTATTTTTAAATTTCATATCCTTTTTTTTTCTCAAGACGAAAAGAATGTAAGGTGATATAAAAAACTATTTTTATTTTTGTAAATTTAACCACCCCCATTGGGGATGTTAATATCAACGTTGTTGGTTCAGTTTTCACAAAAATGAATTGATACCAAAAAATTCCTTAATAATGCGGATTTAAAATTGATGATAATTTGTTTCAACTCCAACGAGATCTACTGTATCTGAACTCACCGAAAACAAATCAGGACCATAACCTGGAATAGACTTATATTTTGAGGATGTCATTTTTCTTCGGAAATAAATAAAGATAACTCCACAGAGAAGAATAAGAATAATACCAAATACCCCAACTATATACTTTGCCTTAGACGTTGAATTAACAACAGTATTTACTGATGTTTGACCAATAACCATTTCATTTAGTAAAAACAGAAAAACAAACATTTGATTAAAAAGATAAAAAATTCTTAAAAAAAAATTAAAAGAAAAAAAAAAGAACTTTATCTCTTAACTGTTCTATGGCTTCTCAAAAAGTTGATATTTTTGCTGGCTTGGAATATAATTCTTCACGTGCTCAAAAAAAACAAACTATTAATGTTTCTCAACATTCCCAACCTATTCAAAATAACCAATTTTCAAATACTGATATCTTATTCCAAACACAACCAAAAACTACAACTACTTCTAGTGATGATATCTTCAATTTGTTAAACTCTCCAACTAAAAAATCCCCTTCTCCATCTTCACAGTCTTTTGATTTTATTCAACAACCTTCCCCTTCTGGTAATACCCAAACAAAAAGTCCTTCTTTTGATTTTGAAAAACAAGCTCCAACTCCTTCAAAATCTCCTTCATCTTCTGTAGTATTTGATTTCCTTACAAATACATCACCTTCAAATAGTCCTTCTTTTAATTCTTCTCAAAAACAGTCTTCTTCAACTTCAAAAGTTGATTCAAATGACATATTTTCTGGTCTTTCTTATTCCTCATCAAAGAAACAACACAATTCAAATTCTCAATTACCTTCAAATACACATCCAACACCTTCAAATCCTTCTACATCATCTAATTCTAGTACACCAATAAATGGCAGTCTTTTTGAAACTCCTTCTCCAACTACATCAAATGACCTTTTTGATGTGTTATTAAAAAGTCCTTCTAGTAAATCACCTGCTCATGCACCAGAAACGGTAGATGAATTACTTACTTCCTCTAACTTAAATTCAAATGTTCATAACCAAAATGAAGAATCCACTACACAACCAATTACCCAAGAAGAAAAGAAAGATTCTGGAAATAGTAATATAATGGATTTCTTTGGAAGTTCTCAACCAACACCATCTACTCAACAAGAAAAGAAAGGTGATTTTTTGGATAATCTCATTGGTGGAGAAAAGAAAGAAGAGGAAGATACAAGCAAAATCGTTTATGGCAAACAAGAAAAACTTACTGTTGATATGGTTAATGAATGGGCTTGTGAAAAAGGAACTAGTCAAAGAAAGAATATTCGTTCATTATTAAAGAATTTAGATGAAATCTTATGGAATGACCAAAAATGGAGAAAATTAGGAATGTCTGACCTGTGTGATTTTGAGGGTGTACAAAAATGGTATAAAAAGGCAGTTATTTTAATTCATCCTGACAAAAATCAATTCAGAAGTGCTGACCAATTAGAATGTGCTCAAGTTCTTTTTGACCACGTAAGAATGTCTTATAACATTTTTAGAAAGACTGAACGAAAATAACTCATTATCTCTTTTTTTAAGACTTACTGTTTTTAATAACACTATTTTCAAATAAAAAACAAAATATAAATTAAAAAAAAGAGG
>NW_008575808.1:0-229 GCF_000257125.1 Entamoeba nuttalli P19
TTATTATAAGTATGTTTTAAATGAGAAGTGGTTAGGTGTTTATAATTATGATAAATTATAATAAAGTAATTATGGATATGATTATAGCCATAACCATGATAACGTCTTCTAATTCCATTTCTTGGTGCAAAATTGTTTCTATATGATTTTGGTGGTATTTTGTGTTGAAAACATCAACTAATTGAAAAGAACCTCGAAGAAATAAAAAATAAGAAAAGATAGAAATAAT
>NW_008575809.1:0-299 GCF_000257125.1 Entamoeba nuttalli P19
TTTTTCTTTGCTAATTTTCGTACCCCTTTTCTTTTATTACATATTATTCATTCACTTTTCATTTAATCCTATTTCTTTCTATCTTATTATTATTTTCTCATTCTTTCATTATTCTCTATTTGTTATTCTTGTAAATTTATTACTTATTACCTTATTTCTTTTTGTTATTTTATTTCTTCATTATTTTTCACTATTATCTTGTTCAGTTTGTATTTCATTTAATCTCTTTTATTTTGGTTATTTTTTACTTTCACCATCTATGTTCTTTATTTTTAATTTCTTATATGTTTGTTATGTTT
>NW_008575810.1:0-1935 GCF_000257125.1 Entamoeba nuttalli P19
TTCTAATTGGAATCCATCAAGAACTTCTTTAACTGGTTGTTGTTTATTAGCTTTTGGTTTAACAACTTTCTTTCCTCCTTTTTCTTCAGTAGCAGCAAGTTCTTGTGCAACCATAGCATCTTCTTTAGCTTCACGTGCTTTCTTTTCTAATTCATCTTCTGGTCTCATAGTTGGGAATAAAATAACTTCTTTAATATTATCTACATCAGCAAGAAGCATTGCTAATCTATCTATTCCAAGTCCCCATCCTCCTGTTGGTGGGAATGCATGTTCAATTGCATCAAGGAATACTTCATCAACAAGTTGTGCTTCATCATCACCAGCAGCTTTATCTTTAGCTTGTTGTTCGAAATTAGATCTTTGGACAATTGGGTTATTTAATTCTGTATATGCATTAGCAATTTCTCTCTTAAGAATGAACAATTCAAATCGTTCAGTTAATTCTGGTTCACTTCTATGATATTTAGCAAGTGGACTCATTAATTGTGGTTGATCACAAACAAATGTTGGTTGAACAAGATCAACTTCAATCAAATCTCCAAATAATTTATCCATAACACGTGCAGTAGTTTGTGGTTCAGCACAAATAGCATTAAATCTAATAGCTTGTTTCTTAAGAAAAGCAAGTGCTTCTGGTCCATCAAGTGGTCTTGGAATTTTTTCTCCAAATTTCTCTTCAAGAGCATGAACATATGAAATTCTTTTAAATGGTGCAGTAAAGTCAAGTACCATTTTCTTTTCTGTTACAAAATCTGCAAAGAGTTTCTTCATAGCTTTTTCATTATTACCATCATAATAATAATTTAATTCAGTACAATGCTTTTCAATAACTTTACTACATTCAGCTGAATTAAATGGTCTTGGAATTGGTTCTTTAAAGAATTTTTCTAACATTTTAATATCTTCTTCATTATTTATATCCATTAATCTGTCTTTAATTTCTAATTTAGTTGATCCTCCTGTAATATCTTTAACCATATTTCCAAGAAGTTCTTCTGTCATTTTCATAATATCATTATAATCTGCATATGCCATATAAAATTCACATGTAGTAAATTCTGGATTATGTGTTTGATCAATACCTTCATTTCTAAATAATCTTCCTATTTCGTAAACTCTATTAATTCCTCCAACAACTAATTCTTTTAAATATAATTCTGGTGCAATTCTCATATACATTTGAATATCAAGTTGATTATGATGTGTAATAAATGGTCTAGCAGTAGCTCCTCCTGGAATTGTATTTAAAATTGGTGTTTCAACTTCAAGGAATCCTTTATCGTCAAGATATTTTCTTACAGCTTTAACAACTTTTGTTCTTAATACAAAATTCTTAACAGTTTCGGGATTTACAATTAAATCAAGATATCTCTTTCTGAATCTTGTTTCTTGATCTCCTAATCCATAATGCATTGATGGTAACATATGAAGACATGGTGAAAGAATCATTCCTGATATTGGAATAAGTGAAAGTTCTCCTGTTTTGGTACGTGTTGGATGTCCAGTAAATCCACAAATATCTCCTCTATAAATCATTTTGGTTAATGAAACAAAATCTTCTTTATTTTCATATGCTGATTTATTCAACATAATTTGTAATTTTGTTTGTGAATCATGTAAATCAATAAACATAAGAGCTGATGATGATGATCTTTTTGAAAGAACTCTTCCTGCAACACTAACAATATCATCACTAACTTGTGATTTTTCAAGTCCAGAATATTTAGCAATAAATTCTGGAACAGTAATACTAACATTAAATTTATGTGGCCATGGATTATGACCTGCCTTTTGGTATTCTTCTACATCTTTACATCTATTGAGGAAGAGTTGTTTAGACATCCTGTAAATGGTTATAAAGTTCTTTTCTTATTTTTTTAGGGTTTTCTTTATCCTTTTTTTTTGTTATTATTTTTTGTTATTATTATTTTTTTT
>NW_008575811.1:0-378 GCF_000257125.1 Entamoeba nuttalli P19
AAATAATAAAAATGAAGATGATTAAACAATGATGGAATTAAAAATATGAAAAAATATATTTCAAAAAGAGTTTTCTCTTCATTTCAAATTCACTTTTCTGACTTTCTTTAAGCATTTTACCACACCATTCTATGTCTAATTCAAAATGAGGACCAGAAAGAATAACTTTTCCTTTACCAATAATGTCAAAGAATAATGCATTCATTCCATTTGAATATTTTGCAAGAAAATGACTCTCTTTGTATTGATTTAAATTGTCAACAAATGAACATCCTCCATTATAATAAACTTCGACTTTTTCATTGTTTTGATAATAAATAGGAATTATGACAGCTCCTCGTTCAGAATATTCTTCAAATCCTTGATACATTGGTCCAT
>NW_008575812.1:0-213 GCF_000257125.1 Entamoeba nuttalli P19
TTTTTTTAATGAAATTTTATTGGAAAATAGAAAATAGAATATTTCTTTTGCAGTCAGAATGAAAAAATCATTTCTCTTTCATCAACATAACTATAAATAGCCAAAATGACACAACAATTATTAATAAGAAGATACTTCATTTGTACAATGCTTAATGATATAATATTGAACTAGGTATGAAAAATATGTTTTAATTACTTTATATGAAAAAAA
>NW_008575813.1:0-1160 GCF_000257125.1 Entamoeba nuttalli P19
ATTGTATCATAAAAACAATATTTAATATTTCATTTTAATAAATACATACTCTTAAATAACCTTGTTTTATTTCATTAAAAATATGAAAATGAAAAACAATCAATTAGAAGAATAATAAAGTGATAATTCCTGAAAGAATAACAAATATACTTGTTGAATTGTTAAGATTAATATGTTCATCAGTTTTATTATCTGTTTTATTTTGTGAATTATCAGAACTATTTATTGTTTTATTTTCTGTTTGGTTTTTGTTTTCACCCGCTGGTTTTTCTTCTTCTTTCTTTGGTTCATTACCTTCCGTTTTCTTCTCTTCTTCTTTTCCAGTTTCATTCTTCTTTCCTTCATTCCCTCCTTCACTCTTATTTTCTTTGTCTTTATTCTTCTTTGCTTCATCACTTTCATCTTCACTCATCTTTGCTCCTTGATCTTCATTTTTCTCTTCCTTCTTTTCTTGGTTATTAGTGTTTGACTCTCCTTCTTCTTTCTTAGTATCTTTTTCTCCTTTACTCTTTTCTTGATTTACCTTTTCATCATTGTTTCCTCCTCCTTGTTTATTCTGCTTTTGTTCTTCGTTACTATTATCTTGACCCATTTGTCCATTCTGTTTTCCTTCATTACTGATCTGACTTTTGTTATTGGTTTGTTCCTGAGTTCCATCTTTTTCACCTTTTGTTTTCTTTGGTTCTTCATCAACAATAGCCTTTTTTTCATTTGGTGTTTCTCCTTTCTGACTTTCTTGATTTCCACTTTTTCCTTTTGCTCCTTCTCCTTCACCACTTTCAACATGACTTTTTTCTTCTTTCTTCTTTTCTTTTCCCTCTTCAGTTATTCCTGATTCTTTTGATACTTCTTCTTTTTTAGATGGAGTTTTTTGTTCTTCATCACCCATTTCATTAACGTTTTTTGGTTCTTTCTGTTCTGGTGTTTCCTTGACTATCTTTTCTCCATTTTCATTCTCTCTAACATTTTCTAGACTCTTTTTTCCCATTTCAACACTCTCAGCTCCATTTTCTGTTGGCATATTTTGCCCCTTTTTCTTTTCTTCAGCTTCATCATGTTCTTTATTGATTTTTGTTTCTTGAACTGGTACTTCTGCAACACCATTTCTTTCTTTTCGTTCACCACTTCAGCTTCACCTTTTAAATGTATATTATATTTAT
>NW_008575814.1:0-839 GCF_000257125.1 Entamoeba nuttalli P19
TTCTCATGCATTTGTTTATTACGAACTTGGTCAATAATTTTTTGTTTCATTTCTTTATCAACTTTCTTAACTATGTTATTAGTCTTTTCTGAAATCCAACTTAACTCAATCTCATATGGTTTATCTTTCCATTCACCATGACATAAATCAATAATTTCTACAAGTTTCATTAATGCCTCTTCACATGTGATTTGTGAGAAGTTTATTTTTTCTAATTCGTTTTTACATATTTGTTTTCCTTTACCAATTCCATTAGCAAAATACCCATATGTTGTTCCTGATGGTTCAATATAATGAAGGGAATATCCATGTTGATCAACTCCTCCTATTAATAAACTACATCCAAATGGTCTTAATGATCCATATAATGTATGATTTTGCATGTACATAGCAATCTTTTCTGCTAATACTTTTACTGGAATATTCATTCCATAATTTTCTTTGAATGATTCAGCTTCTTCATGTGCTTTCTTAACTAATTTTCTTGCATCAGGAAGAAATCCAGCACAAGTGATTCCGACATGAGTACCAACATTAAATATACGTTTATTTGATGATTTTTCAATCATTTTTGATATTATTAACTTCTCTACTCCAAATACTACTCCATCAATACATTTAATTGAAAGTGCTGTTGCACTATTTTCAACTGCTTTTGTCGCATAGTCAATTTGAAATACCTTTCCATCAGGTGAAAAGGTTGTACATGAATCATCATATCCTGATCCAATTGAACTCATTGTTGTAATCTTTTTGAGTTATTTCGTTTTAGTTTTTCTTTTTCTTTTTTTTTTATTTCAATATCATTTTTACTATAATTTATAGAATTTGTTTTTTTT
>NW_008575815.1:0-543 GCF_000257125.1 Entamoeba nuttalli P19
ATCGAATGTACTAAATGCAAGTATAAGCTCCAAAAATGCTTAAAGAGATGCAAACATTTCGAACTTGGAAATGAAAAGAAGGACAAATAAGCAAAATATCTTCGATTTAAATTTATTTTTGTTTTTTATTTTAAAAGAAAATGAAAAATATTTATCTTTTTTATTTAAACTAATGTTATATAAAACAAATAAAAAGAAACCTATTTTAAAATAATAAAAAATAAGAAAATTATAGTATAGTTTATTAGATTCAAACTGAAAAAACAACCCTATCTCTTTGCAGAAGGATGTCTATCAAGTTTGTTATACCATCAATTCAATTGTAGAAACAAGAATTTTTATTAACTAAAGTAGAACTCAAGTCTGTGCTTTCAGTGGTTTCAAAATCCCAGTTGCCAAGGGACGTAAATATGTACGTTTAGACCTTAAAAGTTTCACTTTCATTAACAAGAAATCCCTTATGCAATTCTTGAGAAAGACCAACCCAAGAAAGGTTTTCTGGACTGCCATTTACAGACAATTAAATAAGAAAGGACAACAAAA
>NW_008575816.1:0-1400 GCF_000257125.1 Entamoeba nuttalli P19
TATGAAATAATATATCTTCAAAATAATAAAAAAAAGAGACAACATTGATGTAACTGATGTTCAAAATGAAAATACAACAACCACATATTTGAATGAATTAAATAATACAAAAATTAGAAGAGAGATTAATGAATGAAAAGATAAGACAGTAGGAAACAACCCAATAATAAGTAATATATTGAATTATTCGTAAATTAACAATAAAAAATGAAATAAACATAAGAACAATACAAATGAGAGATAATATGTAATAATTATAATAATGGAAATTTTGATGATGTAAATTTACAACAAAATACAACAGTTAAATAATCAAATCATTGAATGATCTGTAATGACGCTAACAAAAGTAATTCCAATATTATAACTTCTCAAAACAATGAAAATTGAATATAACAATATATGTCATTAATTTGAATATGTTTAAAAGTAAAAAAAAAGGGAAATTCCACGTGTCTTAAACAAGCCAACCAAATGATGTTTCATAAATTTTTATATTCTTTTAAAAAATAAATGTAATACAAAGTTATAACCATCTCAAAAATAAAAACTAAAAATTTTATTCTAAGAATTGAGGGAATGAACAAGTTAAAGAAAATGATCAAGGAACAAACTCCTACAAATGTAACTCCAGAAAAAACGCCATCACCTAATGGAGAAGGACAACAAAGTGGAATTAGTAAAGTCGCTCGTGCTAGACTTCAAAAAGATTTTGCTGAGTATGAACCAATTCCTGGTTGTATATTTGAACAAGTAGATAAGAACGATATTACTAAGTTCAAACTTTCAATTTCTCCTTTAGAAGGATATTATCAAGGAGGAAAATGGTCATTTTTGTTTGAATGCCCACGTGATTATCCTAATAATCCACCTAAAGTTACTTGTGTTACTCCAATTTATCATCCAAATATTGATTTAGAAGGTCATGTCTGTTTGTCTACTCTTAGATTAGATAAAGACTGGTCACCAGTTTCTACTTTAAATCACGTTGTATGTGGTTTACTTTCATTGTTCCTTGAACCTAATCCAGATGATCCATTAAACACTGAAGCTGGAGAAACAATGAAACGAGACATAAATGAATTTGTCAGACTTGTCAATAAGACTATGAAAGGAGGACGCTTTTTCGGTAAAGATTTCCCACGTTTCAAATGAATTTTTTCTTGTTGTTTTTATTTTCAGTTTGGGTTTTGAACATTCTTTATTTCTTCATAATTACTTTAAAATTATATTTCACAATGACCAAACTTATGTTTATTTTGTTCTACAAAAATATTATGATAGACCATTATTCAATTCAGCTATTCTCTTCTTCTTATTAGACATTGGTTAGTTGAAATGAATTAAATACATTAAATAGATGTAGTTAAAAAGATATGAATTTAAAATAAAACAATAAT
>NW_008575817.1:0-7627 GCF_000257125.1 Entamoeba nuttalli P19
TCAGCACCATTTATTAATCAACGCTATTAATTGAAAAAAACTATTTGGATTAATTTAAAAAACTATAATTATAGTTCTATTTTTTTTTAGAAGTAAATTAATTAATTCTTGAATTTTCATTAATTTGATCAACAAGATGATAAAAGTCTTGTTGCAAATTAATTGGGTAATTGTTGAATTGGGTGTTGAATATTTGAATTTCAACGGAAGTAATTTTATGTGTTAATCTATCAACAACATATGTTAATGACCATTCAAAAGAGAAGGCATTTTCTTTATAAGATTTTTCTCCTTTAATATGTTTAATAATGATTTCTTGTGGTTCAATAGTAAGACAAATTCTCCAACCAGTATATCCATCATGGTATTGATGTTTTAATCTTAATGGGAGTAGATATTCAACTGCAGCAGCAAATAAAGCTTGTGTAAAAGTTTTCATAACAGCTAAACATAAACTATTTTCAGTGAATACTATTGGTAATAGTCTTTTAAAAAATGTACCACAATCACCATTTCCATTATTATGAATATAAGTAAAAACTATGTCAAATTGTTTATCAAATTCTTCACTAAACTCTTTTCCATCTAATTTTTTGATTAATAATGAAACTACTTCTTTTAATGTACTTTCCATTCCATATGTTTCTTCTTCATGAGATGTTGATATAATACTTCCATCTAAGATTGTATTATTTTCTTCAATTACTGTAAGTTTACTAACTAACCTTGGAATATCAATAGCAACAGATGTTTCTGCCATTGGTTTTTCATGTAACGAAAGAATCCTTTTATACATATCAGTAAATGTTAATTCAGTTCTTTGATATCTTTCAGGATCAAATTTAGTATAACCAGTTTTATTTTTCTTTGGTTTAAATAAACACGACACTCCAATAATCATACCAGTTAATATAGCAATAATTATTATTAAAATGAGTGTTAAATATATTACCTCCATTTTATGTATTTTTAAAATGTTATTTTTTATTTTTTCTTTTTTCAGTTCTAAAAAAATAATATTGTGATAACGATTATTCAATTAAAGTATTTACTCACAATCCTCTTCTATATATGAGGAATTAACTTTAAGCCTCAGGCGGTTTCTTTGGAGCTATTTGTATATTATCGTCTTGGATATTATCCGGTCGTTTATTCACTTCTGAAACTGTTTTAAATTTTGATTGGTCAGTTGGTTTATAAGGTGGTTGTGATTGAGGTTGTGGATATTGAGAAAGAGGAGCTTGATAAGTAGGATTTCTATAAACACTTGGATATCCATATGATGGGTCTTGACTATGACTGAAATCAGGTGGAATCATATCAGCTCCTCCTCCAAGACTTCTTTGTTGATCATACATATATGATGAACGTCTATCTTGATCTGTAAAATAGTCAGAAGCCATTGGAACATGTGGTTGTTGTTGAACACCTCCAGGAGATGGAATTTGACCAGAAAGCATTTGACGAGAATTTTGAGGGATAGCTTTCTCAGCCATTGTTGTTTGATCTTTTTGAATAACAGAAGAATCATTAATACCAGGAGTAGCACCAACAGCACGTTGTTCCGAGAGGTCTTCAGGAATACTTGTAGAATGACAAATAGCAGGGTACTATTTATAAGTAATTATCAAATATAGAAATAGAACATATGAACGATATATAAATAAAACTTATTATCTTTAAATATATAGAACATCGTCTCATCACTCATATACTTCTTCTTATTCAAATAAAAAAAATTAAACAAACATCAGCATTTGAATAACTAAAGTAATTAGACTTAAATTCAACAAATTTGATTAATGTATCTTTAACATCCTTAGAAGAATATACTACTAATTTATCGTTTGCAAAAATAAAGAGTGATACTTCACAATCACACAAAATACTTAATTCCATTGCTTTTTTAATTAATCCATGACTTCGTTTAGTATAAGTGGCTGTTCTTTTTCTTTCACTCTCAATTCTTTCTATCTTTATTTTATTTCTTCCCATTTTGTATTTCTTTTTTGAGGATCTCCTATTTATATTTTTACCCTTAAATAATAAACCCTTTATCTCTTTTTGATTGGTCAATTGTCTGGTTTAAATATATAATTAGATTTGTTATAAATATAGTTAATTTGATCTATAAATTTATTGTAGAAGTTTCTTTTTTTCTTTTTTTTTTTCTCGTTTCTTTTTGTCTCTTTTCTTTAAGTATAATTTTTTATTATAATTTTTACTATTGAATTAAAATAGATTTAGGGTTTTTCTTTTTTTCTCTTTTCGAAAAAAAAATGGAAAATTGAACAATTATAATAAACTTTGTTATATATAACGAAAAAAGAATATACACATTTGTTCAAATTCAAAAAGATATTTTTAGTTTAGTTATCATCTGTATTTGTTAAAAGCAAAAAAATTAATTCTAAAAAGATAAATAACAACAAAATTTAATTTAAAAAAGAAAGAGAGTTAATGATTTTTATTAATGAAAAAACAATAAAAAAGAAGTTTAATTTTAAATGAGCCAATTACCACAAAATAATTCTCAAAAACTTCCTCATGAATATTTGACATTGGAACAAAAGTTAAGGTTAATGATTGGTGAATATATTTGTTTAATGAATCCTTTTAAATTTTTTCCTTCTTTGAATGAAATTAAGTCATGTGTTTGGGCAAGTGGATCAATGATTTATCCAATTACTGGTATTTCACCTTCAATAAATCTTTGTGATGGTCCTTCTGGACTTAGAATTGGTTCTAAATTGTTTATTAAAAATTCTACTTCTTTTCCATCAGCGACATGTATTGCTGCTACATTTAACAAAGAAATGGCTATAATAGAGGGAGAAGCTATTGGAAGTGAGTGTGTTAATAAGTCTATTGGAGTTCTTCTTGCACCAGCAATTAATATTCAAAGACATCCATTAGCAGGAAGAAATTATGAATGTTATTCAGAAGATCCTGTTTTAGCTGGGGAAATGGGAGCTTCATATATTGTTGGAGTACAAAAAAATGGAATTGCAGCTTGTGTTAAACATTTTGTTGCTAATAACCAAGAAACACAAAGAGAAGAAATTAATGTAGAAGTATCACAACGTGCTTTAAGAGAAATTTATGTTGAAACATTTAGAATTGCACTTCAAGGAAACCCACTTACTTTAATGACATCATATAATAAAGTAAATGGACAATACGTTGGAGAAAATGAAGAAATGAAGAAGTTATTGAGAGAAGACCTTCATTATAATGGAATTATTATGACTGATTGGTATGCATGTAAAGATACTGTGAAAATGGTATTAGGAGGAAATAATCTAATTGAACCAGGAAAACCAAGTAATTATACTGAACTATTTGAAGAAATTAAAAAAGGAAATGATAAACTAATGAAAGAAATTGATGAGTCTGTTGATAGAATAATTGAATTTACTAACTCTATTAAACCAATAAAACAAATAATTAATTCTACAAATGTGGCTCTTTCAGTTGCTGTAGAGGGATGTGTATTATTAAAAAATAATCAATGTCTACCATTAAAACAGTCATCAAAAATTTGTCTCATTGGAAGTGCATCATATAAACCATTTGCATTTGGTATTGGAAGTGGTCAGTCTAATCCATTAAGAGTTATTTCAATTAAAGAAGGATTATTGTCACAAGGAATGTTTATTGATCAACCAATTGAAAGAATTTATTCTCAACACGTTTATCAACAAAATAAAAGATCAGTAGATACTTATATGGGTGTTTTTAATTTATTTAAAGATTACGAAGAATTATTATTTGAGAAAAGATTGTGTATTAGATGTTCACAGGAATGTGATGTTGCTGTATTTACTATAGGAAGAGTTTGTGGTGAGTTTTATGATAGAACACCACAATCATTTTGTCTTCAACCAAATGAAATTAATACAATTAAATGTATTAGTGAGGTGTTTCATTCTGTTAATAAAAAGGTTATTGTAGTTTTAAATATTGGAGGTGTTATTGAAATTGAAAGTTGGAAAGATCTTGTTGATGGAATTATTGTTTGTTGGATAAATGGAGAACAATGTGGTAATGCTGTTGCTTCAATAATATCTGGTCAGACAAACCCATCTGGTAGACTTCCAACAACTTTTCCAATTACTTTAAGTCAACCAAATTTGCGATCATTTCCAGGAGATGACCCAATTAAACCAACAAAAGTGATATATGAAGAAGATATTTATGTTGGATATCGTTATTACACAACATTTAATCAAAAATGTTCATATCCATTTGGATATGGGTTATCATATTCTCAATTTGAATATTCTAATTTTAATGTTTCTGTTGATTTAGAACATCAACTTATTCATTTTACTGTAACTGTAACAAACATTGGAACTCTTAAAGGAAAAGAGGTTATTCAAATTTATGTTTCAATCCCAGAAGATCGTTTAGAACATCCATCTATTGAATTAAAAGCATTTGGTAAAACAAAATTATTATGTCCAAATGAAAATCAACAACTTTCTTTTACTAAAACTTTTAGAGACTTTAGTTCATTTGATACTAACTCAGCTTTTTGGATTATGGAAAAAGGTGCTTATACTGCTTTTGTAAGTAAAGACTGTTTAACACATATTCTTTCTAAACAATTTTTAATAACTGAAACAATAATAGTTGAACAATCACATTTATATGCCATGCCAATTACTCAATTCAATTGTTTTTCAAGAAATTCAATACAATAAATTTAATGATAAGTATTATTTTTCTTTTTTTTTTGAAGAATAAGAATAAAACCTATTAAAATAATTTAATTTAACTTCTTTCATTTTATATTTTTGTTTATGATAAATTAAATTGTTCAAATTCTTTTAAAGTATTTCAATTTTATTAATGAAAATAGAAATTATTTAAACAAAACAATTCATACTTGAAGATAATCATTAATTACATTCTTATTTCAAAAACTAATTATCTACTTCAAATATATTCAAAAGTAGTATTTTGTTATTTATTATTAGTCAAACAATATTAGTGTAATATGATAAGAACAAGAATGTTAATAAAAAAATACAATTAATTAATAAGGATTAAAAGTATTTTTTGAATAAGAACTAAATATTTTTTTTATTTTTAGGTTATGAGTGAATGTATTATTTTTGATAGTGATGTACAAGGATGGAATAAAGAAGAATTCTGTAAGAGTATATTAAATAAATCTTATTTATCATTTTATATTCAAACAAATTCAAATTTAGTTTTTGGTTTTCATCTTACGAAGTCTATTAAAATTGTTGATTATTATTCATATGATTCTCAATTATCTTTCTTTCAATATTTTCCAAATAAGAAACAATTACCTTCTAATCCAATGAATCAATGGATAGGTATTTGTCTTCCAGCAGAGGAAAGGAATACCTTATTTCATCTTGGAATGAATGATTATGAAAGTGATGTTAATTTTTTAACAATAAGAAATACCAAATTATTTTCTCGTGTTCATCTTTTAGATGATTTTTTTCTTTTGCAAGAAGGTGATATACTCCCTGAGATGGAATTTCAAACTTTAAGGTTGATAGTAATTCAAATTTTATGAAAATATCTATATTTCTAGTTCATTTTTTTTACTTATTAATAAATTATTATTTATAGTTATATGTCTTGCAGTGAAACACCACAAGAAAAAGAGCAAATATATGAGAACCTTATGACAGAAGATCAACGATATTTTGAAGGTAAAAGAAATTGGTTAAGACAACAAAGCCTTGAAGAAATTTTTGAACCTAATGAAATTAATACCATATTAAATGCATTAAATTCTGTAGATAGATTATGGGAAAACGTTTGTATACTACTTATCAAAAAGATATAAAAAAGAAGAGATGTAATCATATCATAGATTTATGAAACGAAAAGAAGATATCATAAATTTAATCAAGAAATGAAAGAAAATGAAGACTTTTTATCATCAATAAATAAACAATTTGATGAAATGGAAAAATCATTTTTATCTTCAATAACACAAAATACAATAATTGGAAAAGAAACAAATTAAGAATAAAAGAAGACAAACAATAATAGTAAATTGAATTATTTGTAAGAAAAAAATATTATTTTTATTATTAAGAATAATATTGAGTATATTCGCAATCAACACATTCAGGTATTTCTATTTTGATTGATTTTACATCTTTCATTGATTTAATTAATTCACGAGTTTGAACAGTAATATTTGTTGAAGAAACTAATGTTTGAGAATACCTAAAGAATTGACTAAATGGAAGAATGGTTGGATTAGCATAGTCATAAATACTTGTTGGGTTGTCATTAATAGTAATAATTGGTAATTTATCTAAATAAAATGTAAAAGGAGCAATAACATTTATCAATGATAATGAAGTATTTGATGGAAGAATTTCATAACTAATAAAACTTAATTGATTTACATAAAACCCACCAGCAATATAAGAACTTCTAAAAGAATTATCATTCTTTTTATAAACAAAAGGAATAGCAAGAAATTCTAATTTACGATCTGTTTCAATAACAGCGTGATATTCTATTGAAGAATAGAAAGTAACATTGGCAATAATACCATGATGACTTGATTCAATAATATATTTTTGGTTTTTACCAGTATAATTTAATTGAGTAACATTAAGATGTCTACTAGTAATATAAACTTGATTTTTAAACTCTACAATATTAATTAAACTTGGTAACATTTGTTTATCTTCATAATGATTATCTGAACAAAGTGATATTTGGTGAATAAATGGATAATAACTATTCATTAACTCCCAATTTTCATCATATGACATTGTAAAATTAATTGATTTTACTTGATTTTCTTTTGTAGAATTTACACAAAAAATAGAAGGAGATGTAATAGATGGATAACAATTCTGTTTTTGTAATGGAATAACAAGAACAGTAAAATTACTTGAACATCCAATATTTGAAAATTCACTAAAATACATAGAATATGTAGGTTTTGGATCTTCTATTGTAATAGTAACTGGATATGGTTGAATTATCATTTCTTCTGTAGTATTTAATTCAAAGGAAATAACTAATCTTTCACATTTTTTATAATGGTCAAACCACCCACTAGTAGCACAACCAATGAACTCTCTATTAAAACTGAAACGAGAATCATTTAATGTAATTTTTGGTAGAAGAATGTCTCTATTAAAAAAACCTCCGACTTGTTGTTCAATAAATGTTCCATAAAATGTTAATGAATAAGATGGATCAACAAAAGTGTAAAATTGTGTTGTATTTTTAACATCAATAAAAGGGGGGTCTTCGTAATTAACTAATAATGAATTATATCCTTTACTACAAACATATGACTTTTTAATTGTTATCATTCTCATTATTAGAAAAAATATTGAAACAAATAATGATACTCCAATAACAACTTTTAAATAATATTTTACTTTAAATTGTTTCTTATAATATTCATCTCGTGTATTTTCAGTATTATCATTTTTCTTCGTATCAGAGTCATAACTATATAACAGATCTTGCATTTCTCTTAATTTTTTAGTTCTCTTAATATTTTTTTGTTTTTTTGTTTTTTTTTTAATATTTTTACTAATTTTGAATGATTGGAAGATGGAGCAATATTCTATGCGTATAGAAAATCAAAAATAATGAAAAA
>NW_008575818.1:0-1178 GCF_000257125.1 Entamoeba nuttalli P19
AAAGATGAGATGGAACAAAAAGTTAAAGAAACAGTATTAGAAAATGAAAAAATGAAGAAAGAATTAGATGAAGCGAAGAAAGAAGTTGAAAGTTATAAGAAAGTAAATGAACAACTGTCAAGTGAACTTAATGAATTGAAAAATAAGCAAGAAGGTGTGTCTAAAGAAAAAATAATTCAACTCATTGAAGAAGAAAAAAAGAAAGAAGTTGACATAACTTCATTGTTTGAACGAATTAGAAAAGAATGTGATACAGGAATGAAGAGGGTCATGCAAAAAGTATATGCTGATACTGTCATTGGAATAGAAGATTTTGATAATATGGATGAAGTACAAAATGTGTTGAGATCAGTTATTAAAGAAACAACAATTAATGGTATTCAAGAAGTTTTCAAACAAATTGAAGAGATTCAGCCTAAAGAAACAATTAACTTAGATAATATAATAAAATCAATACAACTTGAGTCAGAGAGTGTTGATAATCAATAATTCAATAATTCATCCTTCAATTGGTTTTTTATTTATACCACAAAAGAATATCACTAATGAACAATAAATAGAGCATTTGAAGTAAATAAAAAGACTTTTTATCATTAGACTAACGTTTATATTCTTCTTTAATTATAAATTACTTATTACTTAAAAGAATGCAGATAACTTAAATCAAATTGAAGTGTTTTTATTTTAATTGTTTTATGCTTTAAATTTCATAATAATTTAAATTTGATTTTATTAACAACTTGGATAGAATTAACTCATTTAACCCATGTCTTCACAAAAACACAAGAAAGTATCTCATTAATCAAAGGGTACTATGGTTGGATTATATTTAATTTATGTTATTGAAGTTGTAAATAGTTTGATTGAAACAATAATTCATACCATTCTAAATAAACAAATTTGTTTGTTTTATATTCTTCAATTCATCACTAATTTATTCATTACTATTCTCCTTTTGTTTCTATACCTCTTGTTTGTTCTTATCTAAATTGTTGAATTTACATGTAATGTTTGTTATATTAACAATATCAAACCATGTTGTATGACAATTTGTGAGAAGATATTGGTAACGTTAAAGAAAAGCAAGTTTGCCATTTCTAAATAAATGTGTGGTTTTAACAAAATTAAACTTGATTATTGGTATGTTATTTCTTCAAATCAATAAGGTTAGATTGTTT
>NW_008575819.1:0-3715 GCF_000257125.1 Entamoeba nuttalli P19
TGATTGTTTAAATAGTTAATACACGTTATTTACAAGTCATGTATTTTTATCATTATTTTACTTTAACAAACATCATTCATTTTTATTTTTACAATAACAATAATAATAATAATAAATACAGAAAGTGTTAAATTAAATACAGAATTGAAAATGAAATTAACATTATTAAAGAAGTTAAAAATTTGTTATTAAAAACATGATAAATGATATAAAACAAAGATTCTCTCATAAATAAACATGTAAATAATAAAATTAATTCTTAATAACAATAGTAATTAATTTTAATAAAACAAAGATAATATAAACAAAAGAGATTAACACTAAACTAAATTCTTTTTAATTTTTCCTTCTCTTTCTTTCTTGACTTTACCTTCTATCTTAAATTCAATTCTATTTGATTTCTTTATGCATGAACAAATCTTTCTTATTCTTGAATAGACAAACTATTTTATCATTATTTAACCCTCCTCATTTAATACAATTAATTGAACAAACCTTGTATTCTTTTAATTCTTTGAATTGTTTTGTTCCTAATAGACTTACCTCTTCGTTTAACAATCATTCTATTATTACAATGCCTGTTTTCTCTTCACAATGCCTTGGTTGTAAAGTATTAACTATGACTCCTAACAATATTTATCATCACATCCCTAGTATTTTCGGTTTAATGATTTTGTTTGACACAAATGGCTTTCCTCTTTGTTTATTAGATGGAAGCACTTTAACTTCAATAAGAACTGGTGGTATTGGTGGTCTTGCTATTGACCTTCTTACACCACAAAATGTAGATTCTATAGGTTTAATTGGTTGTGGTGTTCAAGGTTATTACCAATTACTCTTTGCATGTTCTATAAGAAAATTTTCTACTATTTATTTATTCAACTTTCCTGAAATAGATCTTTCTTCTTTTATCCTCAAACTCTCCAATGACTTACTTCTTCATAATATCCACCGCCACATTCATTTTGTAGTTTGTTCTTCTTCTACTGATGTTGTTCTTAATTCTCAAGTAATTATCACCGCAACTACTTCTTCTAAACCTGTTCTTCCTGACACACCTCTTCTCTATCTTGATAAAACAATTATTGCAATTGGTTCTTATCTCCCCACTTCTCGTGAACTTCCTGATGCTGTGTTTAATGAAGAAACATCGATGTTTATTGAAATGGATTATGCTAAAAAAGAGAGTGGTGACATTTTAATTCCATTGAAAAGTAAGAAACTTTCTGAGGAAAATATTCATTATTTAATAGACGTTAAAAGAAATAAGTCATTAAAACGAAGAACTAACATTTTTAAGTCTGTTGGAATGGCATTATATGATAATATTGTTGGATATGACTTATACAGACATGCAAAAGAGAAGAATATAGGAGAAGAATTAATATTATAAAATAGTAATTAACGTATTATTTTGTTTTTCATTTATCAAATCAATTTTGAGTCATCAATTATCATCTGATTATGATTTTTTCTTTGATGAGATACTGCCCGTTCAAGACTAATTGACTATTCTTTATTCGTTATTTGTTATGAATAATTGTTAATGAAATAATTAATATGATGGAATAGTATTATTTATAAAGATACAAATATATTTAATAATACTGGTTATAAGTTGAATATAAATGGATATTATCAAGAAAAAAAGTGATTACTAAGTGAATATTGATACTGAAAATAAATTGAAGATAAATGAAACATAGTTATTATCATAATGATATGAATATATTCAACATAAAATAAGAAAATAAAGAATGAAGAGTTTTAATGTATATTAAAATTAAAATAACAGTCAAAATAACAAGTTAAATGAAGTATTATTTAAGTTAATAATGATTGAAAAAACATTAATTCAAAAGAAAAAAAAAATGTTGAAGAAAGTGAAACGTTCACTTCTTAACATGATAAAATACAAACTAATGAGTAAATCATAATTGATTTATTTTTTTTTATTAAATAAGAAATTAAGAACTAATAATTTACTTTTTTATTATTTGATGTTGTTTTTCTTATTGCTCAGTTTTGCATTTTCACAACAATTTCTATGTGACTCATCAGAGGGAATTGACATTGATGTCATTGATTCAGTTAGAACTATAACGCTAGATGTATTAAACAATAAAAATCAACCAATGTCATTCCCAGGATGTGGTGATTCAATGACTGATCATGCTGTTTGGTATAGAATTACTAATAAAGTCACACAACCAATCCAAGTTACATTGAGAACACTTCAAACAATTCCTCCAACAACTATTTTTCTAAGAATTTCATCAAGTTGTCCAAGTGGTCCATCAGTTAATTCTTGTTTACATAAAACAATGTTAACACAAACAAAAGACACATTTTCATTTATACTTCAACCACAAAAAACCAATTATATTGCACTTGTAGTAAATGGACTTTCTAAATATTCAACTCAAATACAAATTACAACAAATACAGTTAATAGAAATTCAAAAACAATTCAAACCACTTTACATCCTGGTTCTTCATGTCCTAATGCTCGTTCTATTCCTATGCCTTTTTCAGGTACTATTGAACCACAAACATTATTTCATTCAGGAAATGGATTTGAATATTGGATACGATTCATTACATCACATCCAGGAGAATATGTTATAAACACTTGTTCATCACATCAACACAATATTGAACTTCAATTCTTTAGTACTTGTGGTAAATTAATAAGTTCTATTGTTAAATCTAAATGTATTACTGGATTTGGTTTTGTTTATACATTCCAATTACCTATTGGACAAACTATGGTTCAAATACTTTCTCATCAACGAACACAAATTCCATTCTCATTAAAAATGAAATCAAATGATAAATTACTTCATAGTGATATAAGAAATGCAAAAAGTATTACTATTCCATTCAAAGAAAATATAGAATTTGAACAATGTCATCATTCTTCTGATCATTGTAATATAAATGCAATTCAAACATCTGCTATTTATTATAATGTTATTGTTCCTATTGGAGATAAAGTTGTTGTTAAAACATGTAATCCTAAAACAACAGTTAATACAAAAATTAGTATTTTTGAGAATTTGTATTATAATAGTAAATGTCTTGTTCAACAAACTATTCATCAACCTTGTAACTTTAATTCTATTGTTGAATGGAAAAATATTGAACAAGAACAAAAAAAGATTGTTATAAGAGTTGGAGAAGAGTTTAGAGATTCTAAGGGTGAAGCTGAAATTTATATTGACGTTGTACCAGCTGGAATTACAGCAATAGAAAGTAAAATGATTGAAGATAGAACAGTCCCTCATTGGGCTCCAGATTCAGTATCAACAAAACAAGAATGGATTAATAGACTTAAAAATAAAAAGAAAGTCATACAAAAGAAAACACATAAACAATTCATTCATCAACTTAAAAATAAAACACCTCATCCTTCTTCTGTAACTCCTCCATCTTTATCTCATTCTATTAATCAAACACAACATTTACAACAACCACAACAATCAAATATTCATCCTATTGAAACAAATAAAAATACTAATAATTATAGTAATTCTAAAAGAGCTCTTATTGTTATCTTTGTTGTTTTAGTATTATTGGCATGTGTTGTTGTAGGATTTGTGTATTTCAGAAGAAACAAACAAGAGAGTCAATATATTGATTTAATGTCTTAAATCTTTTTTAAAAACACAATTTTATTCAGAAGATATTTTTTTGTTTTTGTTTTTTTTTTTTT
>NW_008575820.1:0-2084 GCF_000257125.1 Entamoeba nuttalli P19
AAAAAATTAAAAAAAAAATTAAAAAAATTTCAGAAAGAAATGGTTTGTGGATTGTGCATTGTTAAATACATGATTATATCATATCACTTCATATGAAAAAAAAATACATATTCAATGAATATAGCAAAAACAAACATCAAGGTTACGAAGAGAATATTTAATGAAAAAAAGTATGGAAAAATATGATAAAACGCGACTTGACAAACAAGCCATTATCGCTCAAACAATTGAGAATGGAACTCAATTGCCTGCTCATGCAAAAGAAGGGTTTGATGTTGCAATGACTAGAATGGATGCTGAAGATGATGCAACAAGACAAGTTTCAACATATGATAGTGAATATGCAATGGCAGGAGTTAAAGATCCAAATGTTTTTATTACAACATCAAAAGACCCATCAAGCAAATTAAAAGAATTTGTTAAAGAAATTAAGTTAATTATTCCAAATTCAACAAGAATTAACAGAGGTAATATTCAAATTAAACAATTAGTTGAAACATGTAGAAGCCATGATGTAACTGATTTGATTATTGTTCATGAAAATAGAGGAGAACCAGATGGAATGATTATATCACATTTTCCATATGGACCAACAGCATATTTTGGGTTATATAATGTTGTTTCTAGACATGAAACAAAAACATCTAAAACATTTAGTGAAGTATATCCACACTTAATATTTGATAATCTCACTACACCATTAGGTAAACGATTTGAAATGATACTTAAATATTTATTCCCTGTACCAAAAAGTGATTCAAAAAGAGTAATGACATTTTCTAACAGTAGTGATTATATTACATTTAGACATCATGCATATGACTATAATGAAGAACATCAATTAGTTCTTCAAGAAATTGGTCCAAGATTTGATTTACGACCATACCAAATCAAACTAGGAACAATTGATATGGACTATGCAGAAAATGAATGGATATTAAGAAGTTTCATTAATTCAGCTGCAACAAGAAAATTACTTTGATTGAAATTAAATATTTTTTAATACCTCATTAACATTTAATATTTTATGTTGCATAACTTTCTTAATCAATTTTGTTCAACTTCAAAATGTCATTAATTTATTACAACAAATGAATAAGAATAACATCAGTGAACTCTATGCACAATGTATTCAATTATGTAACACAAATAAAGTCAATAAAAAGAATGCATGGGATGTTCCTATTATTGATTTGATGCAAGATATAATTAATGAAAATGATGATAAAAGCAAATTCCAAAGAGCTAGTACTTCTATTGATGCTTCATTGTTGATTTATTCTTATAGAGTTGATGATATTTATCAAGCATTTGCTAATTTTGCTGAATTAATAACTACAAATCAACTAGACAAAGAAGTAAATGTTCAAAGTCAACAAACGGAGTATAAAGATAAGACTCTTCATATAAGAAAAACTAAAAAACTCAAATTACAAACACTTGAAAAATATCCAGCAAATTTAATTAATAAATCTTCAAGAAAGTCATATCAAAATGACTTGTTGTTCAAAGTGTATCTTCAAAAATATAATACTCATTTTTTATCATTAATTGGTGATCATGCCTCATTTCTTGGTGATTGGAATCAATCAATTAATATCACTTCTTATGTTCAAGATGATTTAACTACAGAAATACCTTGTTGTCTCAATTTTGATAAAATTCAACAACACCATATAACTTCACAACATTCTCACCAACCACAACAACATCAATATGATTTCACAGAATTAGATGATTTATGTGGTGAGGATAAACAAAAACCAATTCTTGGAATACCTGTCACAACACCTGGATATTCTTATTACAACAAATTATTATTTAAAGAATGGTATCATAACCAAAAAAGGCATTCAAATAGACACAGAGAGAAATCAAAGACAAGAGAAGTTGACTTAACAATAATTCCAAATCACATAACACTACCTTTACTATCTTCTTACACATATTCTACTTTTAAAAAGAAAGAAATACCTAAATTTTCACTTCCTACTAAAATATTGAAATGGTCAGTAAATTGGAGTGTTGATTCATTAGGTCATTGGGATGATGACATTATTGAGAATGACTCTTCTTATGATGAA
>NW_008575821.1:0-958 GCF_000257125.1 Entamoeba nuttalli P19
GTAATAAGTTTATTAACAATATTAAATGTACAAAGTATGTTTTTGTATATCATTGAACGAGCCTTTTATTTAAATATAAAGTTTATGGCTCATTACAATAGTATGAAGAGAACAAATGGCTAATTAAGATATTCTTAACGTGTATAAACACAGAAGCACATAACACACACTAATAACTTTCTAATATTTTAATTAAAAAGATGTACAATTCAAGTAAATACAAAGGAATAACAGGCATTATTCTCTCTTTATTATTCAATTATGTCAACAATCTAAACCATCAACAAAACTGAACCACTTGTTCATCTCAATTTCTTCAATGTATAGAGAATTAATTAAATAATGAAGTTATATCCTTTCTACATTTAGTGGCATGTTGAAAAATTAACATAATTTGTTTAGACAATAAACTTCAACGTGCTTTTTATACTATTCCTTTTAAAAGATTAACTATTTCCCACATCCTATAGTTTTAAGTATTATCAACAATAAGTGATGTGGTTAATTAAATTAGGTACAATACTCTTTAGACATTCTTCAACAATAGGAAGTTATTTTTTTACTAAACAAAGAATAATTTCAATGACTATGGGGTTGTTGATTATTCAACCCAAAAATCGTTTAGATAACTTTCAATAATCAAATCATTAAAAGAGTCATGACGTAAAAGAAAAAATAAATAGCAAACAGAAAATACTAATAAACTTTGGCAGTATTATAAAATGTGTTGTTTTAACAATTCTGTTTATTGTTAGAATAAGAATGAATAAGAGTTAATTTATAAAGCATAGACAAATCTTTTACGAAATGATTATTTGAGTAGATATTAAAATACTTTTTAAGTATAAAAATTCACACAAACTCAATAAACAAAATGTCTGTAATACATTTCCTTTCAAATTAAGATGGTTTAAAACAAGTGTGTTTATTTTTTCAATAACTCAATAACAATATCTCT
>NW_008575822.1:0-1839 GCF_000257125.1 Entamoeba nuttalli P19
GAAAGAGAAGTATCTTCAGTAATCATATAAAATCAAGAAAAATGGCATTGAATAATTAAAATATAACAATTGTTATGTTTATACCGTTAATAAACAAATATTTCGTTTTATTCAATACAACTCATAAAACTAAGAAAATAAAAATAGAATAAAAGAGAAAGTATAAATAAAGAAATAATGATATGAATAGTAGAATGTTATTACATACAATCAAATAATGTTAAAGTAGTCAAATATCAATTGAAATTAATTTCTCTATCTTCAAGTTATTTCCATAATTTTCATTGTTATTTGTTGTCATTCTTTTATCAAAACTTTCATCTTCTGATGTATTTATTTTGATTTATTGAATGTTTATATTTCATGTTTACTCGTTATTTAATTTTTCAATTTATAGTATTAAATGATGGATCTCTCTTCATTCAAATCAACACATTTAATATATTCATTTATTACAAACATAAATGAAATTTGTCATGTATTGTTTTCTTTTTATGAACCAGTTATTGTCGGTATAATATCTTTTTATCAATTTGTTGTTTATTAATAATAGTATGAATGATTATAGTTAAACACTCTATTTAATTTCATTCATTATGAACAAATAACAAACAAAAAGATGAGTAATTTAGTAATCAAAATAAAAATATAAATTCACTGAGTTAGACACAAGATAAATTTGCAACATTTCATTGTTGATTATTAAAATGTGATGATTTTTCATTAACTTATTCATTCATTTTACAGCATTATCTTTGATAATTCTGTTAATCATTGATGATATTATATATTAAATGAAAAGACATTTCTATTTATCCTGAGTTGATTCATTATTTATAGAATGATTATAAAAGAAAGAAGAAAATAAAAAGAAAGAAATGCGAATCGAAGAAAGTAGTTTGAATGAAATTAAAAAAAGAATAATCATTCTTTGTGTTCCGACATTCTTGTTATTTGTTTCAGTTTTAACGAATCTTCCTAGAAATCCATTAAAAGAGATAATGATACAATGTGTTATGTATCTTGATTCAATTAAAGATTCATATTTATCAATGATTGTATTTGTTATTTTGAATTTAATTGGATTAATTATTTGTTTGTTTTGATTCATCTCATTCAACACCAATTATCATATCATTAATTCATAGTTTTACCAATCACATTTTTAACATTAACAGGTGGATTTGTTTTTGGATATTCAAAAGGATTGGTATTAAACATTATTTCACGATTTGTTGGTAGCGTTGTTCCTTATTGTATTGGAAGATATATCGCAAAAAGATACGTAATTGATTATCTCCAATCTCATCCAATGATTAATAATTTCATTTCTTTGTTAAATGATGATTCTACATATTTACTTTGTTTATACAGAATGTGCCCAATTATTCCTTTCACCATTTCAAATTACATCCTCTCCCCATTTGTTGATCCCTCTCATTTCTACATTTCTACATTGATTGGTATAATTCCTTTAATTGTGATTCATACATACTTTGGAACTGTTGTTCATGATATTGTAGAAATCGTATCAACTCCATCATTCAACTTCACAATTCTTAACATCATTGTTTTGATTGGAATGATTGTATTGACAGTTATATTCTTTGTTGTATTTTCAAGAAAAATCAATGAAATTATTAAAAACCACAAAGAAACACCAAAGGAAGTTGTTTGGTTAATGAAAGAAGTGATAGTTAAAGAATAATTTGATAATATTTATTTATTCTGTTTGAATAACTATTCATATTTATTTCATTCATCTTTTATATTGGTTGAATTTCTCTTTCATTTTCTAATAAAAGCAAATTCAAGAAAATCAAACAAAAGAATTATAGT
>NW_008575823.1:0-250 GCF_000257125.1 Entamoeba nuttalli P19
AAATAATAAATAGATAGAATGAATGAAAATATTTGAACAAATTTACACTCGCATAATGATTGAATTAATGATTAGATATAAAAATAATGTATTGAGACAAACAGAATATTGTTTTCAATAAAGCACATAATTTATTAGATAAATTAATCAAGTCAAAATAGATCCTATAACATTTAAATAACTATGAGATAAAGTATAGACATAAGAAACAACTGTATAACAAAGTTATAATGAAAAAGACTATTTAATT
>NW_008575824.1:0-5169 GCF_000257125.1 Entamoeba nuttalli P19
AGTTCCAGAGAATTAATTTAAGTGATTTTTTATTACAATTTACTTAAATGAAAGTGAATTTAAATAGTAAATTAATTTTTATTTAAATAAATAACACAGGACATAACTAAAATGACAATGACGCAAATTACCCAACAAATTAAACCAACGTATAATACTATTGTAGCTATAAAATTGATAATAATATCAAAGAATGAATTTCCTAACTCTTCAGGAAATTGTTCATAAATATCATACTTATCAGTTCCATTGTATAATTTAGGTTGAACCTCTTGTTTATACGATTTTTTTCCATAAACACCTTTTGGGACATCACTAACTAGGTATGTAAATAAAATAAATAAGAAATAAAAGGTTAAAAAAATAACAAACAATCAGCGTGTTGGACAAGAGACACTGGATACATTCCACCATCATCACCTCCAATTCCACAGAGTGATTTAGCAGAAATCTTTATAAAACCATCAATACCCCAATTTTTTCCCCAAGAATTTCTTGCAATAAGATATTCTTTTCCATTGTGATTGCCGTAACCAATAACCTCAATAACATGATTAGTGATAACATTTTTTGTACAGCTATGTGAATAAATTCCAGAATGGTAGTACGACCAGTCAGACGATGCTTTTACAGAAGTAATAAAAGAGCCATAATAGTATATTATTCTTTTTAAAACTTCAAAATTCTGTGCTGAATCAAATAATGAAAATGAAACCATCATTGGTGTAAGTTTATCATGGATACAAGAATTATTAACTAAGGTGTTGGAATAAGAAACGTATGGATAATCTTTTTCAAATACAACGTAATGAGAAGACATTAACGGTTCATCTGAAGTACCTCCTTCACAATAATAACTATTCTCTGTACAGTCCATAAGTTGTTGAGGACTGAACATTTCATATTCAATTTTTCCTCTTTGAGTTAAAGTTAAATTAGCATATTTTAGTTGGAGTTCGTGTGCATTAGAAACAGCATAACAATTACCACAATCACCTTGGTCCATCACTATTCCACCACACAAGTCTATATTGTTTGAAGAATTTTGGCTTAATAATTTGTTTTGAAGACAAGCAGAATATTGTGTAGGAACTTCTCCACTTGGAACAGGAAGTTTGTAATGAGTTGTTTGTTTTGATTTAAGTGATTTTAAGTTAATTTTATTAAATCTTCTTGCAAATTCCTCAGGTTTTAGATCACTAAAAGCATTTGTTCCAAACATAGCATCGTCTGTGTCAATTCTTTGAGAATTTAATTGATTAATTCTTTTAAGGTTTGAAAGAAATATGGCTTTACGAGTTAGTTCTTCAGATATAGAATTATATACTTTCTTGTGATCACTTTTCCATTTACTCCAATAAGTTTCAAAATTTATTTTTATAGTTTCATTTGTGTTAGTTGTTTGTTTTGAAAAAGAGAATATGAACAGAAAAGCAATGATAAACAAAATTGACATATAATTAACTAGTTTTCAGTTTAGTAGATTGATGAGAATAAACTATAATTATAGTATGTTTTGTTATACCCTTATTATATCTCGTTTTGCTTTTTTACTTGGTAAATGAGATTATCACAAAGAGAGGAAGTATTTAATAACTAAAATTGTAAACAGAATCAAAATAAATTTAAACTCTCAGACATGTTGTGTACAAGACGTTGATTTGAATTTTTTCTATCTCCAATTCTGATTATGGAACGAATTCTTGGAGGTGTTAAATTGAGTTTTTGAAAAGAATTTTGTTTCATCAAAAGTGTTCTTGTTTCGTTATAAGGATGTTCTATTATACTAATAGCACTCATTGGTTTATAATCAATATCATTAAATATAGACTGAATAATGTAATCAGCTGAAAGGTTATGTGGAGCAGCAGAAGGAAATGGTATAGGATGAATAGGCTTTAAATCGAAATCATCTAAATGTTGAATGAGATAATTAAAAAGTCTTAGTTGGTTATCAGGATTAATTTCATTAATAAAAAATTTTGAGAAATGACCCAATGAAGAGATATTAGATGGATTTGAATTGACCCAAGAATTAAATAAGATTAGTAATGCACGAATGATAGACAAAGACATTGTCCCTTCAACTGACTTAAGTAAAGTTTGGGATATTGAAATCAAACTTTCTATAAATGAGATTTTTTTTACTAAAATGAATGAAAAAAGAAAAAAGCAAACTCTCATCAATCAATGAGTCATGAACTAATGACGAACATGAACCATCAGACAAATGACCAAATAATGGTGTTTCAAGTGATGATAAATATAAAAATAAAGCACCTACTAGTTCAGAGCTTGAAGCAGAAAAAAGATCAATATTGTTTCCTAATTCACAATTTCTTAATAAATCTGATGCAGTTGATACATCAAAATTACTAAAAAAGTTATTATTATAGAATGAAGGATGCAAATAAATAGCTTCACATAATGAGAAGAATAGTTTATGTAATCCATAAGAATTTGGAAGAAGATATTCTACACTTATACCACATAATGCAGGAGATTGATGATATAAAGTAATTAATTGATGAGAAAGTTCTCGAGAACAAGTTATAACTAAAGGATGATTTTTAGTATAAATATTATTTTTTGTGATTAAATGTAGTTCATCTAATAAAGGAAGATAAATAAGTTGAATTGAAGATAAATGAAAAATATGAAATAAACTAATAGATTTTAAAATAATAAATGGATGAGCATGAACTATTTGAAGAGGTAAATTATTTGAACTAACTTGATAATGATAGAAATAAGAAGAAGATAAAAAAGAATCTTTTAAATCTTTTGTAAAAGAAGAATAAGGAAGTAAAAGAATAGTTGAAATATTAGTAATATATTCGTAAAGAGGAAGATTCATAGTAATAAAATTATCAGGTTTTCCATTTAACAAATGAATAAAACAGTGATTTATTTCCATATCAAATAAAATACTAATAATAGGAATTAATTCATTCATAGTTAAAGAAGTATCTAAAGGAATATTTAATTCATAATTAATATTTCTAATTCTAACATATTTTGTTTTTTCTAATAATGTTATTATATTCTTTGATTGTAAATATTTATTTTGAATATCAGATAGAATTGTAAATAAAGAAATATTTATTATTTCTTGTTTCTTAATTATTACAATTCGTTTTTGTTCTAAGTCATTTTCTTTTAATCCTATCCAATTAATTAATAAATCTCGTATACTCACCTTTTCATTAACATAAAATACTCTTTTTATTCCTTTTAAAATAAAAGATATTTTAATTAAATCATTTCTTTCTTTAATTTTATATTCTTCAATAAGAGAATTCTCATAAATTTCTATTACTTTTTCTTTTCCATTTTGAGGTTCAATTTTTCTTGATAATTCAAATTTATCACTTTCTTCAATTTCGTTTGCATTAAAAATATTTAAGAGATATTTTTGTAAAATAGGATTAGCATTAAAAGGATATAATTTTTGTTGAAAAGACAATACATTTTGTGCTATAGCAGATAATTTTTGACATTTTATAAAATTAATTAATTTATCTTCAGTTTGAGTTTTAATACCATCTGTAGTAAATAACATATCACTTAAAAACAATCCAATATATGGAACACATGCAGTATGTTTTACTTCTTCTAATTTTTTTCTATAAATTAACCAATTCTTATTTGGAGAAGCAAAACCAATAAGCTCGTTGAATTTATTTTTATGAAGAGAAGAAATATTATTAAATGTTTTATGAAGTCTATGAATAGCACTAGTTGAAAATAAAGAAACTATACAAACAACAATATTATAATTTTGTAATGTATAACAATAATATGCAATATCAATAATATGTTGTAAAATTTTACAACGTTTAAAAATATTTTTTTTATTAAGAATTTGAATAGCAAAAAAATTTTGAATAGCATTAAAAATTTTAATACATTTTAATAATGTTTTACATTCATCATGACATTTATTCCATAAAAATAATTCAAATAATTTTATTGATCTAAAATAATATGATGTAATACATGTTAATTGTTCTGAAAAATCTTTAAATGGAATTTCAATAAATTTAAATTTATTTTGATTTAATAAATAACTAAATGGAAGACGTATTTTATTATTAACATTTTCTGGGGAAAGAAATACAATAACTTCTCTTCTCATTTGATTTTCTAATAAAATAACTTGTTTTTTCATTCCATAATCTTTCATTCTTTGAAGAAAAATATGAAATAATTTTAATGCGTCTTGTTTTTCTTTTTCAGGTAATAAAGGAAGAATTGTAGTTGACCAGTATGATAAAATACTTACAATTCTTGCTTTAATTATTTTACTCAATGAACAATTAATTGATGTAGCAATTTCAAATCTTTGTAAAAATTGAAATAAAACTTCTTGTGTAGAAACAAATAATCTATATCCCCAAATAAATTCTTTATATATTGTTGGTGATATACATGCTAATCCAATTAATTCATCTAATCTTCCATATTCTATTTTATTCATTTGTTGAGGAAAATGAAGTTGTAATTGTTTTTCTGTTATTTGTCCTGGTGTTGGTTCTTGCCAATCAATTGGTATATTAGACGTTTCTTTTATTAAATGTAAATGTCTTTGTATTTCTGTTTGAAACGTAATTCTACTATCTGAACTATGATCACTCTTAATATAACTTCTTAATGTAAAATATGTTATCATATTTATTTATTATTGTATTTTGTATCTTTTGAAGATTATATTTACTAGTAATTACATTTCTTATCTACTTTACATTTTTTTATCTTCTACTTCTTTAAAAATTCTATCTTCTTTTATGTTGAGTTCTATTTGTTATATATAACGTCTAAATCTCTGAAAGACTGAATCAACTAAAATAGAGTGCTAAAAATATAAAACAAGATTTTAAGTAAAAGTCAGAAGAATTTATAAACAAAATCAGGTGATAAACATCAAAAAAAAATTATATTTTGGTAGTACAAAATAAAAAATAATACAACCTCAAAAATGAAAACCGAGATATGAAAAAGAGATTAAAACAGAAATGATTAAATGATTGACGGAAATTTTGAAATTAAGATTACCTGACTCATCACAAATCATCAAGATTTGGCAGAACCATAAAAGAAGAAAGTGAATCTATAAAAAGTATATCAAATAAGAAAAGGAATGTTTAATCAAGAACAAGGTACTGATTA
>NW_008575825.1:0-3704 GCF_000257125.1 Entamoeba nuttalli P19
AGAATAAAGAAATAAAAAAAAGAAAATATACAAACTGATATATCAAAATATAATATAATATATAATTGACATACCTTCAAAAAACGAATAAAATAAATAATAAAACAAATAATAATTATTAATGAAGTAAAATAAATGAATGAAATAACACAAAAAGAGAATAAATAATAACGAAAAACAATAAATATAAATGATTCTTAAATAATATGAATTAAATAATATTTAATTCCAAATCAAATAAATTTGAATTGAATAATGAATAATGATTTAAACGAATTGAATATAATTTGTATTTTGTTATTACATAGATGATGTTAAATAAAGTAATAAAACATACAATTAGTTTGAATAAAAAAGTAGAAATAAATAGAAACATAAAAGAGTATCAATAGATAATGAAGAGTCATTAATAATTAATATTTTTGAAAGATAAATCAAAATAAGAAAAAAAGAATTAATTAAAAGACTTTTTTTCAAAAGAAGTAATAAAATCAGGAGAAGCGTCTTCAAGCCATTTGAAATTTACACGAGTAACTCCAGCCATTGTTTTATAAGCAGTATCTACTATTTCATGGAAAACAATATAATCAGGAAGTTGACCATATAAAACACTTTTAGAAGAAATAACAGCAGGCTCTTTAGTAATTGCTGTAAGATAACCATGCCTTAATCCACAATTAATATATTTACCAAGTTCTTCTCTTCTAACTAATCTCGCAACGTTATCAACAAAACAAGACGCAATAATTTTTCTAAGTTCAATTTGTTCAGAAGGAGTAATTAAATGTGATGGAACTTTATTTTCTTTACCTAAAATACTACAAAGCTGAGATCTAAGTAATAAAATTTCTTGAAAAGCTTGAATTTTAATACCGTAATGTTTACAATATTCCACTTTAGTAATATTTTTTTTAACTTCAGCAATACGGAAAGTGTCAATCATTAAAATAAGACTAATTAAATCCGAGTCTTTATTTATAAATAAACTACGATCACATTCTTGATCAATAAAAATATCATTTACACTTAGTCCTGAAACTAATGTTAATCCAATTTCTTCAATTCCTTTTTGTTGACTTAAATATAATATTTTTCCTAATCTTGGATGTAATGGATATTCTTTAATAACTTTACCAATTTCTGTTATTCTTTCTTTATTATCTAAAATTCCTATTATTTCTAACATTTTATTTGCTTCTTTTAATCTTTCTATATTAATTTGACTTGGAAATGGGAAATTTATTACTTTATCAATTCCCATTCCTTTTAATGTTAATATAACACTTTCTAATGGCATTCTTTCAATTTCTGCTTTTTCAAATTCTTCAAATATATTTTCATAAACTGATGATGAATAAAGTCTATAACAATATCCTTCTCCAATTCTTCCAGCTCTTCCAGCTCTTTGTGCTGCTGATGCTTTTGAAATCCATTCAATAACAAATGAACTTATTCCACTTTTAGTATCATAATATCTTGATTTTTTTCTTCCACTATCAACAACATATTTAATATGTGGAATTGTAATTGATGTTTCTGCAACATCTGTTGATACAACACATAACCTTTTTCCTTCTGGAATTTTTTCAAATATTTTTTCTTGTTCTTTTGGTTCTAAACTTGAATATAATGGTAATACATATAAATCTTGATTTTCTTTATTATTTCTTAATTCTTTACAAACTTCTTCAATTTCTTTATGACCCGTTAAAAATACTAAAATTCCTCCTGCTGGTAATTTTTTATGAATTTTATTTACTTTTTTAATTGCTTCTGAACAATAATCTTCAATTTCTGTTCTTTTACTAAAATATGTTCGTACTGGATATTGTCTTGCTTCTACTTTAATTACTTTTGGTGCTTTGTTAAATAATCTTTGATTTTCTGTAAATTCACTTACTCTAAGTGTTGCTGACATAATAATTAATCTCATTGCTTTTCCACTTTTATTTCTTAATTTTACTATCCTACTTAAAATACCAATTAATACATCTGTATTTAAACTTCTTTCATGTGCTTCATCAATAATAATACATGAATACTTTTTTAATAATACATCACTTTGAACTTCTCTTAATAATATCCCATCTGTCATAAATTTAATTTTTGTATTTTCATTTACTTGACTATCATATCTAATTTGATATGATACAACTCCTCCATCTTCTCCCATTTCTTCTTCTACTCTTTTTGCCATTGCTGTTGCTGCTATCCTTCTTGGTTGTGTTATTCCTATCATTCCATTAAATTCTGATTTTTCATTTCCAAATCCAATTTCATATAATATTTGTGGTATTTGTGTTGTTTTTCCACTTCCTGTTTCTCCACAAATAATAATACACTCATTTTCAATTATTCCTTCAATAATATTACTTTCTTCCATTAATATTGGTAATTCTTTTCTTCTTTTTTCAATCTCTTCTGTTCTTTTAATATTTACTGCAATTATTCTTTTATTTTTTCCTTCTTTCATCTTTACTTCTTCTTTATTATCTTTTCTTTCTTCTTTTCCTTTTTCTTCTGTCTTTATCTTTATTTCTTCTTCTTTATTATTTTTATCATCTTTTCTTTCTTCTTCTTCTTTATCTTCACTTATTTCTTTATTTTCTTCACTTATTTCTTTATTTTCTTCACTCATTTCTTCACTTTCTTCAGAACTCTCTTCTTTAACAAAAACTACTTTTTCATCTCTTCCTTTTTTCTCATCTTTTTCAACAACTTCCATTTTCTCATTAACAAATCCAAATCCAAATGTTTTCTTTCCATCACTTACAACAATCTTTGTAATCTTCTCTTCCTCAACCTTATTCTCAACTTTCTTTTTAACTACCTCTTTTTTTTGAACTTTCTTTGGCATAATAATAACATTTTCTTGATTCTCTGCATCCATATCAATTCCTAATTTTGTACTTGATTTAAGGTTTGGTAATTCTTCTTCTGTTAACATGATTTTACTAAGCTCTTCAAATAATTCTTGTCTTCGTTGTTTCAAGTTAATTTTTTTCTTTGCTTTTTCAACTCTTTTTCTTTTAGCACTTGTCATTCGTTTATTTAAATTAGGCTCAATAAATTGAATCTCTTCTTTCTTTTCTTCTTCCTCTTTATCTTTCTGTTCTTCTTCTTTCTTCTCTTTCACTTCTTCAAGACTTACCTCTTCTTCAATACTCATCTTTACTTTTTCTGTTCTAGGGTTTTTTCTTATGAGATGATTCTTTGTCTCTTTATTTTTCTTATGCACAAACCAATGCTTATTAATTTATTCTTCACTTTTTAACCAAATAAACTTCTGACACTCTTTGTTTAACCACAGATATTCATTTGTTCATTGTATTATTTTCTTTTGAACGAACCAACTCCCTCAATTTATTCATCTTATTTTTATTCTTAAAATTATATATATATCCATATCTGTTTTTACTTGTTGAATAATTTAATATCTTCTCCTTTCATCAACCACTTCATTGAACAATAATGTAAATTGTTGTAACATTCTTTAAGTTATTTAATTTATTAACTTCTTTTTCAATTCTTTTTAACTACTTCTTTTCTTCATTTATCTCTATTGATACTACAATATGAAACAGTAATCATATCATTTATGTGACTAAGTTTATTATTTTTATCTATTACTTATATTTTATCTTTATTTTATCTTTTATTACTTTTATATTGCTAGAACCTTTTCCAATGCAGGAAATACAACA
>NW_008575826.1:0-5181 GCF_000257125.1 Entamoeba nuttalli P19
TGGTTGATTCATCATACCCATTCCTCCCATTGGTTGTTGCATTGGCATCATACCTGGTGCAGCAGGAAGAGCTAACATACCGAATGGAGTATCCTGTTGAGCAAGTTGTGGTTCTTTTTTAGCATTTTGTCTATCTTTTTCTGCTTGTTCAAGTTTTTTAATTCTATCATTAGTATCTTTCATTTTCTTACACATGAATGGCATTGTTTGATCCATTAATTTATTCTTATATCCAAGTTCAAGTGCTACTTCTGTTGGGACATAATCATAACAAACATTCAAACAATTTCCAAAGGCTTCTTTCTTGTCTTGTTCTACAAAGAAGTTCAATAAATCTGTAACCTTTTCTTCATCTTTAGATTTCTTAGCAATTTCCATAGCATCATCATCAAATCCTTCACTCTTACATAATTCAATTGCACTCTTATAATCATCAGAACTACTATAAAGATATGCTGCAATTTTTCTAAATTCAACATCTTCATGAACTTTCAATCTATTAGCCAATCCAGTTTTGTTGAAGTTTGTATTCTTTTCAATAAGACTCTTTAAGCTCTTAGCATCTCCATCATCAATGAAAAGATCAATAAGTGCTTCATTGACTGAATCATTATTTAAATCAAGACAATAAAGAAGATATTCTCTAATAGTTTTAAGATCTTTTTCTTTACGAGCAATAGAAATAACTTGAGTATGGTCACATCTATGAGCTACAGCAATTAACATTTCATTAACTTTTTCTGGTTTTTCTGCAAGATAATATGATTCAGCTTTATAAATCATATCAATTCTTGGAACATTAACTAATAATTCTTTCATTAATTGATGATCGAAACAATCATCTGGATATGAAATCATAGTCTCAATAGCTTTAACTTGATCAACTTGGACATAAAGGAATACAAGTTCTTTCCATTGTTGATTCATATTGACTGTTGGAATAACTTTTTGGCATTGAATCTTAGCAACATATTGTTTAAGATAATCATATAACTTTTCTTCTTTATATTTAGAATAAAGAATAGCTAATTCAGTAAACATAGAGACATGAACATTTTCAATCTTTAATCCTGCTTCAAGTAATTCAATGACTTGATCATATAATTCATTCTTTTCATAATAATAAACTAATTCAGTAATTTCATCACCAGCAATTAAGATATTAATTCCTGTTTCTTGTGCTAATGTAAATTCTTTTGCATCAATACATGCAAATGTAACTTCTTTCCATGTTCTAGTACTATTAGCCTTTTTAGCAGCTTCTACAGCTCCAGCATAATCCTTTAATTTAAGTAAGCATGATGCTAATTTAATGTAATTATTTAATGATGTATAAAGAATCTTAGCAGCTCCATATAATTCTTCATTATAACATCTTTCAGCAATAGAGGTAAGATTTGCACAATTAGCTGTTTTAAGGAAGTTTTCAATTTCTTCATTCTTTTTCAATTTAGCATAACAATATAATAATTCAGTTTCAACCATCATGTCTTTAGTTTCTTCCTTACACATAAGTAAGTAATTAATTAAATCTTCATATGATCCATCTGACTCTGCAATATCAATAACTCTTGATCTTAAACTAATGTCCTTAGCTTTCATCAATGAAATAATAGCATCTTTAACTTTCAATTCATCAAGTTGTGCTTCTCCAAGTTTCTTATATAAAATATCTTTTTTAGCTTTATCAGCAAAGTCTTTAGCACGAGTAAGATCTTTAATGTGTTGTAATAATACATCCATAGCCTCTTCTTGTAAGTCAAATTTGGTATAAACTTCAAATGCTTCTTCAAACAAATTATCAGCAATACAACTTTCACCAATTTCTTTTGGATCGTAGTCATTAAGTTTTCTAATATAATCCATAACTCTATTTGGTGCTGCTTTAATACTAGTTTGAATTAATAATTTTTGTAATGTTGGATTAGTGCTATATTCTGGATTTTGAGAAACTAATTTATCCAATAAATCAATCAAATCATTTGGAAGGTCATTTTGAAGGAATGCTTGAACTGTTTTGAGAATTTGATTTGGATCAGTACATTCTGGAAGTGCAGTATGAATAACTTGTTCAACAACACTCTTTCTATGTTCATTTTCTTCTGTCAAGACTTTATTCCATAAATCAAGATCTTCTCTTTCAACAAGATATTTTGCTTGGTATTTGAATAAATTATGTCTATTAGTTACATCAATCAATTCATCATCTAAATTCTTTCTCTTATAACAAATGTATGATAAATATGGATCTCTATCTTCACAGTATTTACCTACAACTAATGAGTCATAATACATGTCATTATTTAAGAATTTCTCGGCATCTTTTCCTTGGTCAACATAAACTTTAGCAAGAGCTGTATGAAGAGAAACATCAGGAGATCCTTCAGATAATCTTTGTTCTAACCATGGTAATAAGATAATTAATCTATTTCTACTTTCACATGTCTTAATTAATTCATCAGCTGGACAAATACCTCCAACTGCATTAATTAATTGTTGAATATAATCTTCTCCACATCCACAATCTAATAATGCACCAACAACTTTTGGTGTATTCATTGGATTAATTTTCTTAACATATGCTTCAATAAATCTATGATTTCCATTTTGATAAAGATATTGTGTCATTTCTTCAACATAACCATGTTTATCACATACAATAATAAATGGAATTTGGTCTGCAATTCTTGCATTCTTTAAGAATTCTTTAACCTCTTTTGGATCATATACATCATTCTCTTGAACAACACGTGCTAATTCTTGGAATTGTCCTGATCTGGCACATGCCTCAATATATTTAAATACAACCATTTTGTCATTAGTAGTATTCACAATTTGAGATAAGAAATAGAATAATCCTTCCCAACAATCAAACTTTTGAAGTAAATCAATGACTTTATCATCTCCAAGTCCTGTATGGAATTCAAGTAATATTTTAATAATAATTTGAAGATTTCCTCTTGGATTTGTTCTTAAAAGATCTTGAAGAACAAGAATAGCTTGTTCTGGTTCTAATTTTCTGAAACTTTCAATAATTAATTCTGGTGGAATAGCAGATGCATGTGCAAGAACTCTTCTAATATCATCAAATTGTTCAAAAATTTGAAGAGCTCGTTTAAATAATCCAGCTTGTTCACATAATTTACCAATTCTATTATGATCAAAATGTTTTAACATATCATTCTCAAAAATAGTATCAGCAATTTGTGGGGCTCCAATTAAATTCATTTCAAGAACTTTTGTTTGAATATTAGCATATTGTTCATTATCTCCATCAAGAGTATCAAGTATTAATGCAGTAATTTCTTTAAGATATCTATATCTAGCAAAAAGATCTATTATTGAAATCATATCTAATTCATCATATCCTTTTTGTTGAATTAAACTTGCTGCATATGCCTTAGCAGCTTCTCCTGATGCTGGAAGAATTTGTTGAAGAATTTGAAGATAATCTGGTGAAAATCCTGCTCTTTCACAATAAGCAACTATTTTATCACTTTGTCCCATTTCTGCTAATGATTGAACTACTTTTCCTGTAGCATGTGCTTTAGAATAAATCATTAATGCAAGTCGTTGATCATATGGCTTAACTAAATCTCCTGCTTTTTCACTGCATTCAATTTTATCATTTACAATCCATGCCTCAACTGCTGGAAGTTTATTTTGTGGAATAAGTAATTGAATAAGAGTAAATCCTTCAAGTGCATTAAGTGAACTACTTTCTAAAATAGTAGCAAAATAAAGGAATAATGGAGGATTTTGTCCTGGTTGTGCTTGCATTTGACTTAATTTATTAATTGTATTTGAATTTCTAATTAATTCACCTGGTGAATTAGCTGCAATAAGAGCAGCTTCTCTAATTTGTCCTGCATTTAAAAGTGCATTAAATCTTTCTACAAAAATATCATCAGCTCCTGGAAGATTACATCTAGCTGCAATTTTACATCCAAGTCCAACATTTTTTAATCCATTACAAATGAATGGAACTAATTTATCTCCTTCAATATAAATATTAGTTACAACTCCTTTCTTTCCTACAACAGTTACTCCATCTGTACTTTGGTTGTATGCAGTTAAGAACACAATATCATCAATCACTCTTCCTTGGAAGAATAATGTACCATCTCCTGAATAAAATCCATAAATATATCCCATTCTTGATACTAATAATATTGTTTCATATTTTACTGAAACAACTAATCCTACCATAAAGTCTGCTTGTTGTTGTGGTTGAATAGGTATGTCAATTACTGTATTTACATTTTGTTTAGATGGATCTCCTTTAATAACTTCAATTAATCCAAGTCTTGGTGATGGGAATTTTTGTGCAAAAGCAAACATAACTGATGCTTGTGATGCTCCATCAAATTTATAATTATAAAAACTAGCTGCATATCCATCTATAATTTGTGATGCATTCTTTTCAATAGAAAACAATTGAATTTTACCAACAATTTCATTATTTTTTTGTAATAATGCAAGTATAGCAACCCATTTTTCTGTTGGATCAATTTTATATCCAATAATTTGTGATGCTGCAAGCTCTGAATGTCTATCAACTATTTTCTTTGGTGCTGCACTTGGACTATTTAAATCAAAATGAAATACTGATGTAGATGTTACAATAGCTAAAATATGTTCATTAGCCCATTTCCAAAATACTAATGGTGTTTGAAGTGTTATATCTGCTACTTTAGATTTAGATTGAACATCAAACATTTGAACAGTAGTTCCTGCAGCAACTGCCATAATTTGTTTTGTTGGATGCATAATAGCAAAATCAGCAGCACATGATCGTGAATCAGGACTGTTAATCTTATTATTATGGAATATTCTTACTCTTTTCTCTTCTCCCTTTTCTAATACTGTAAAATGTTTATCTCCTTCAATGGAAACTGTAGTAAATCCAATACTTTCTGGTTTGACAAATCTGTCTAATTTAACTACTTCTTTTATTTGAATTGGTGGTCTAATAGCCATTCCTGTTCTGTATGTTATGATTTCTTAGTTCTTCCCGAATTTTCTAGATACCTAGATTTTTTCTAGAATTTCATTTTACTTCTTTTCTTTCCTTTTGCTGAGTGAAGAAAGATAGAAATATATTTCTTCTTCCTCCACTTCATATCTTCTTCACTTTATTTTTTATTTATTTATTTATTATTAAAATATAGTTTCTTAAAA
>NW_008575827.1:0-1667 GCF_000257125.1 Entamoeba nuttalli P19
TTTTTTTATTTATGTTATTCATAACAATAATATATTTCTTATTAATAATACAATTATACTTCTGGAAGTTCAAAGTTCAGACTGGATTAAAGTACAAAACTAGAAATGGTAATTATAAAATTAGTGTATATTTTCTTTTATAAAATAAATAAGAGTATTAAACAATTATTAAATAATTACAGATTACATTATTTCATATTTAGATGACTTAACACGTACAAATGCTGATTTTTGAGAAGGACCTTTTGGGGGTTTCGTTTCGTTCTTTTCACTTTTGTCATCTGGAGTTCTATTAACTTTATTTTCTCTTAATTTTTTTCTATACTCTGGATGTAAATGAGAAAAGAACCTATTCTTTAATGAATTTGGTGTTCTTCCTTGAAATGATTTGCTCATTTCTGTCCATTTATTTCCTAATATTTTTTGTAAATCCATTAGCATTTGGTCTTCTTCTTTTGACCATGGTTTTTTAGCAATATCATCACTAAGACAATTATAATATCTTTCTCTACATTGTTTCCTTGTTTTATTTGGTATACAATCAGCAACAGATTTCCAATTTTCTTTTCCATATTTCTTAATAGCATTTAATAATTTTTCATCATCATTTGATGTCCATGGTATAACTGATTTCTTACGTCTTTCTTGAAGACAACTATCTGATGATGAAATATCATCCATAGTCATACTTAATTTCTTTTTTTTAAGTTCTTTCAATCTATGACTTATATTATCCCGACAATTTACCAAAACAATGTTTTATGCCCTATATGAAGTTAAGTGGTCTTGATAACCTTTCAAAAGAACATTATGTCTTTTTTCTTTTCATCTTTTTCCCGATTTATTTCATACTTCTTCTTGTGTTATCCTTTTCATTTTTTCTTTCAACTTCATCATCTTTTTTTCATGTCCACGCAATTGAACATTTTCTTAAACTCTTCTTGATTAGAGTAATTTTGTCCAATCAATTTCTTAGTCTTTTTAAGTTCTGCACACTATTTTTGTGTTTTTTGATTGCGCAATCAGAAAAATTTTTCTTTTCTATGTTTTATTTCGTGTTTTTAATAACATAATAAAAACAAAAATAATTTTTATGAAAAATGGTTTTGTTTTAAATAATTTCAACTTATTAATCTTCTTTTTTTATTTACTCCTTTTCTTTAATTTGTATTGTTTTCAAAGAGATAGTCATTCTTTTCTTTTTATCGGTAAACAAAAATAAAGTCTCTATATATTGTATTATGTTTTTCTCTTGTTTATAGAATCTATTTGTCTTACCATGTTTTGATAGAATAAAACATTTCTTAATCAATTCTTTTTGTGTAATTATTCAAATTCCTATTAATCTCTGAAAAGATTCTGTTTCTTGGTGTTTCAGATTGATTCTTGATAACTTGTAAAAAAGGACTGACAAAGACTCTTATATCTGAGTTAATTCAAAATAATATCAATAAATGTTTTATACTCAAAAATTTCAAGACTATTTACAAACAACTCCACACAATAGTCTGACAAAAGTATAAAACGAGTTGTTATTCTGTTATAAAAGTATGTTTAGTAATTATTTTATGAAAACAAAAATATGAAAATAGAAATTATACATTCTGTTATTTGTAAATGAGTCTTCTTTCTATTTATAAACTTACTCTTCATTTATTTCTATCTCA
>NW_008575828.1:0-700 GCF_000257125.1 Entamoeba nuttalli P19
ATAGTTAATATCAAACTCAATTCATAAATATAAAAATAATGCCAATTTAAGTATTTTTGAATGACAAATATTACAATACTTATTTTACAACAACAAGTTTAAAAGAAATTCGATTCAATTTAAACATTGAATATTTAGAGAATTGATGAATAAAATGAATAATAAACTAATAATAATAAAATATAAATGAAAATACATGTTCATTTTTATGTTATTCATTGAGACTATTGTTAAAGAAGAGAAGATTAAATAAAAGTTATTTAACTTATACAGTATTAACTAAACATTGAATTAAACAAATATTTTAACTCAAAAATAAACAATGTTTGCATTTGATGAATTTCATTATTCAATCAAACTCTTGTTTATATTTAAATTACTAAATTATCGAAAGTCAAATCAAAATACAAAAAGAATTGAATTAACAAGTATTAGCAAATATCAAAATAGAATCAAATCAAATAAAATGACATGTTTAAGTTTTTTATCAATTCTTTATCTTAACAACTTCTATTTCAATTATCTTCGTGTGTATTGCAAATTATCAATAAATATGAACATCATCTTTGACATTTAATATTCAGAAAGATAATTTATCATTTCATCTTTTCTGATTCATTCTTTTCATATTTCATTGCATGTTTATCATCATTTTTATTATTTTGATAACAACTATGTGAAATTCAACATTATTCTTTTT
>NW_008575829.1:0-1727 GCF_000257125.1 Entamoeba nuttalli P19
AAAAAAAACTTAATAGATTGAAGAAGAGATATAAACACCGAAGATAAAAAGAAAGAATTAAACAGGAATACAAGTCATTTTAGGATAAGTAAATTCACTCAAAATATGGTTTTTCACCATTTGACTAAAAAGTGAATAGTGAATAAATGAAAAGAAATAAAAACATAACAAACACAATATTCATGATATAAGTAAAAGCATATTTCTTAACCCACTGAGTCTGAGAAATTAAAGAGAAATCACCAAGAATCAAAGGATTATTGTAAAAAGAGAAATAAACAGAATGACAAGGATATTGATATAATTTCAAAAGAAATACACCAGAGAATGTAAAGATATATTTAATACGAAAAGAATGACTGAGAAATGGACTAGGGAATGTAATTGAACCATCTAAATATATTGTTATTGGTGAAGAAGAATTTAAAGAAACAAGAAGTTGAGAAGAAAGGATTGTAGAATAATTGTCAGAATGAGAAGGGAAGAAAGGAAGAACAGAAGTAATTGAGGGATGAAATAAGGTCAAATCAACAGAAGTAATTCTTAAAGAAGTAATCAAAGGAGGGAGTTTTGATGAGAGAATGATGTTGTTGAGTAACATGAGTTGAGGAGATAAAGGAGTTAATAAGGAATGAAAAGAAGAAACAAAATGATTAATGAAAAGATTGAAAGAATCAAGGGTGTTCATAGATGATTTTGTTAGGAGATAAGCAACTAAAGAGGCAGAATGTGGTGGAGGAATAAAAGTGATAGGTTGGATGAGATATTTTGTAGGAGGATCAAAAAAGAGGAGAAAAGTATTAGAAGAAGAAATACAAGAACGGACATTTGCAATAGGAACAACATGAGAATCAAGAATAAGAGACTTGTTTGAAGGGGAAGATGAGAATAAAAGAGCCGAAGAAAATGATTGACCAAGCAAAGTAATTGGAATATGGTAATGATGCTGAATGTCAATAAGTGAAAGGGAAGGATTCCAATGTGTTATGTGCTTGAAGATACAAAAAATCAAGAGTAGAACGAGAGATAAACAAAGAATCATCAATTCAAGAAAGAAAAGAATGTTATTTATAACAATGTCTTTTCATCAAAAATATGATAAAACACAAAAGAACACGTGGGGATGAGTCAAGGAAGAACAAGTTGAGTTGTCAGAAGTTGTCAAAGAGTTATGGTGAGGATGATGTGCTACGTCACAATGGAAGGATAAAAAGGAAAGATAAAAAGGAAGGATAAAACTGAAAAAACAAGATAATGGAAGACAAGATTAGAGTTATAGAAGATGTTATCAGAGAATATGAAGGGGAATTTGATGAGGAGAAAGTCGAGACATTGATGAAGTTAATTTCAATTGTGGAGGAAGTTCATCAAAAGAGTGAAGTTGTCATTCCACAGAAGAAAGTAGTTTATGAAGCAATTGAAAGTCCAAACAAAAACACAGTTAGTAATTTTGTTGCGGCAACATTTAATGAACCATTTGGAGTAGACATCGAAAAGACAATGGAAGAGTTTGAGAAGAAGAGAAGTGTTGAAGAGCGAATGAAAATGATTGGAGAGATGATGAGACATAAAGAGGTTAAAGAAAAAATAGGACAAGATGGGATTAAGCAAATAGAAACAACAATTCAAAAGATTGAGAATAAATTAATTGAAAGTCTTTACAAAGAGACTCAAAAAGATAGAGTGAAAGAAGAAACAACAACAACAAAAGAAGAAGAAACAACAAC
>NW_008575830.1:0-702 GCF_000257125.1 Entamoeba nuttalli P19
ATGTAATTACATGACCTGAAGGGATGACTATAAGATCAACCTTGTCATTGTTTATTGGAGTATTCATTGATGAATGAGAAATAAGAGATCAAGAGTGTATAACAAACTATTGTGTTTTTGTGTATAAAACATTGGATAAAATGGTAGTTGTGGGTTTGTATAACATTGTTTAACTTCTTGTATAAATTCTTATTTGTGTATTGATAGAATTTGTTGTATAAAACCTTTTCATTCTTTTATGTTATATAAAACACCTTTTATGGGTCAAGTATGACCTGCTCAGTGGATCATAGTGTGACCACCTGATGGTTTTTTTCTTTTCATTTTTTTCCTTTAGATATATATTTTTGAAAAATTAAAAAAATTAATGAAAAAAGTGCTTGGTGGTTACTGTATGACCATCTAGATTGAATTTGATTGGTCATTTTTTACGTTATATAAAACAATTCTATAGTTATAAATAGAATAAAAAAATTATCAAATGGTAAAGATATAGTATGTATTATCCAACAATCCTCATTCTATTTTTATCCAAACAAATTAAACAATCATTTCTTATTTAATGAAATATAAATGAAAAATTGAATGAAAAATTAAATGAGTTTTCACTTTCTTATTATCTCTTTCCCTCTTTTTATGTTATACTTCTTTTTGTTTTTCTTCGTTTTTTGGAAAATCGGTTTGAAATGTAAATTGTAAATT
>NW_008575831.1:0-6572 GCF_000257125.1 Entamoeba nuttalli P19
TTTATTTGATGATGAAGACTTATTTGATGAAGAGTTATTTGATTTGGAAGATGATCAATATGATTATAATGCAGCAAAACAAACATTGACTGACCTTGGACGTTCTATTGCAAAAGAGAAAATGAACCAATTGTCAAGTTATCTTCGATCGAGTGCTAAGAATAGTATGAACGTTGTTCCTCTAAATAAGTTAATTAATAGAAGATACAAAGTACCTTTCCAAAATAATCCATTTAATCTTTAACTAAAATAATACTTGTTTGTTCAACCAATCTTCTTATTCTTTATTTAATAACTATCCTATTTCAATTATCATAACAATGAAAGCATTGAATATGCCAAAGTAATTTAACTGATTAAACTAATCCTGATGACATTTCCTTAAAATTAATCATTTTTACTTTCTTTTAGTTAGTAATGATTTATTTTAAATAATCCTTCTTTCTCAAGTTCAAATCAATAATTCATCAATAAATAAATATTCTATTTCAAACATTGTTATATATTTCAAAATTGAAATTTAACACAAAAACCCTGAAAACTTTTCTAAATTCTTGAAGAAGTAAACACCAATAATGCAAAACCATACAACACTATTACTGTACTTTGACAGTATTAGAGTGAGTAATAGACTATCAGCAGAGTTGTATCTTTGCCGGGTTAATCGTGAAATTGAAACTATGATATTGACAGAGTATTTTCATATTTCACAGTCTCATCTTCAAGAATTAAAAAAAGCTGCAATGAACCAGAACAATGTAATGACATACTTAGATGAACTTGAGAATGATGAGCTATTCCAATATTGTATGCTCATCAAAGGAACACAACTCAAAAACATCTTAGTTGAAAAGAAAAAAGGGTTATTTGAAGGTAAAGAATCTATTATTGATGAATCACTTAAACAAGCTGAAGTTAATGAAATTAAAAAATCTATTGACTTGAATCTAGTTTTACAAGTAGTTCATTCTTTAAGAAATACTACCAACCAAATCTCTCCTTGTGAAGAACAGACAAACTCAATCATCTCAAAAGATATCAAAAAGGCAATCATGAGATTGACTGGGACTCAATACTGTGAGGAGATTAAAGACTTTAATTGTTTTGTTGATAAAGAAGCATTCTTAACAGAATTGGTTGAAAGAAATAATATTTGTATCTTATGGAAAGAGGAAACTGGTGAAGTTTTTGGTGTTTATATTCAAGATGAAATTAGCGCAGAAGTGCCTCTTGGTTTTGACAATTATGTCTTATGGGTGAAAGGTGAAGATGCTGACTTAAAAGTGTTACTTCTAAATCAGAAATTTGGTGTTGATGCAACAATCAGTTTTGTTGATGATGATAACTGGATCAAGATAACAGGAAAGAATGGTCTTAATATGGTGTTTTGCTCGAATGGCACAAATGAATGCTCACTGTCTAACATCCAGACTTCATTTTATATTGATGAAAACCATCCAATCTGTTCTCGCTCTTCATTTAAAATATCTAACCTTTATCTTCTTCATCTTCACCACTAATTTATTATTTTTGTTTTATTCTTCTTCTTTTCTTAGTTTGTAAAACTGACAACATAACTGAATTTAAGTAGATGAATATTCAAACAAAGAGATAAGAGAATATAATTACTTAATTCATTAACAATGAAAGTGTTTATTCTAAATAATATTAGTCCAACAAGTAAATACGTAAATAAAACCATTTCTATACTAAATACAAAAGCTAATAAAAATCAGTAATGAAGAAAAGTCAAATCATTCAAACGACATGAAAATATAATGATAAAGAAATGGTGTAAAAATATTAAATGGTTCAAATGACTAACGGAGTAAATACGGTGACAGTCAATGAAGTAGAGTATCCAGAAATACATTTTTCATGAAAATTACGAATAACAAGAAAATTTTAATAATTAAGAATTTAATGACTTTCATAGAAGAATAACCTATACTTTTTGTTTTTCGCTGTTGTCTGTTTTTCTAATTTTAATTCATTCTCTTGTTTATTTATAAATGTTATTTATTCTATTTTTATATTGGAATTATTTTTAAATTTGAAGTGAATTTGAGTTTATGAAGAAATAATTAAAGGAAATCAAATTGTAGCCATGTATCATTTTTATAAGAATGAATAAGAAATGAATCTGTTAATAATAATGACTAGTATGTTTCACATTAAATCTAACAATTGTGAATAAAACTAATGTTAATATTTATTATTATTAAAAAACAAATAGAGAATATGTTTATTCAAATAATAAATAAAACATATTATAGATATAATCTAACTTAACTTAAATTGTTTTATTTTAATTATATCTCAACTTATCAAAAAATTTATTTCATACTGTTAATAAATGAAATGTAGTTTAATTGAGTTTTATCTATTATTCTATTCTTGAATTTTTATTTAACTAAATCTCAGTGAAAATTATATTATTCAATTTTTCTTGATGTTGATAATAGTGAAATAGAAAAATAAAAATAATTGGCTATTTTGTTTTATTATAGGTATTGTTTTTTATCAAAAATAAATATATTTGTTAATAATGATATATCTAACATACAATAAATTAAAATATAACCATTAAATATAAGTAGAAAAAGAAATATGAATAATAATTCATAAACAGTTTCTATGAATAATAGTTTTAGTAAATTATGTGTTTTTGATAGAATGACAATAAGGAATAAAGAAATAATTAAAATACTTCATATAAATATTACAACTATCAATTGTATTATTTTTCTAACATAATGATAATATTATATTTTATTCATAATAAATATTGGTCAATATATAACGATGTATTTATATTGAATGATGTTGTCATTTAATCATATTTTATATAAAAATTAATTGATTCATGTTATAATAAAGAATTAAAATATATTGATTAAACAATCAAGGAAATAATGGATATTTTATTTTAATGGATATTTTCATTTGTTGGTTATAGAAAATGATAAAGAATAAAATAATAAAAAATCTTGTATAGAAAATAAGGGATAATCATTTCAATCAATAAATAGAATTAAAACTGAAATATAATGATAGGAATATTCTAAAAACAATTTAATATGAATGTGTAATATATATATATTAATAAAAATGAATTAAAGAATAAGCAATTAAATATATTTTTACAACAAGAATGCCTTTCACTATGAATAGAGTGTTGATATCAATCTATAACAAATTACAATAATATTATTGTTGGACTTGAAGAAATATATGCTATATTTTATTATCATATTTATTTTTCATGTAGTACTGAATAATAAATATGGAAATACATTTAATTTAGGATTTCATTGTGTTTTATTTATTATTTAATGAATTATAAGTCATAATAAAGATAATAAAATAAAGCAATAAAGAGTTTCCAGATTTTTCTTTTTTGTTAATAATATGTTGAGATATGGTAGTTATAACAAAAATAAAATAGATGAAATGAAATGAATATCAATGTCAATTCAAACTAAAATAATGAAATGAATATAAAACATAGAATATGTTTAAAAAGAAGAACTAAAATATAAAATATTCAATGATTACATTTATATTATTTGTTGTATTTACTACTGCAACCTATAATGTTGCACATGATGATCAAGGAGTTAAAGATGTTAATAAATACCAAAATATAGTTTTATTTTCAAAAATTAATAGAAATATTATTAGTCTTGATAAGTCAAAGTGCATTGAGTATAGAAAAGGAAGAGCTTTGAAAATATATAATAAAGAAATAGATAACAACAATAAATATTATATCAAATATTATAGTGATAGTAATTGTGATAAAGAAGAAGAATCAGGTAATGAAGAAGTTTTTAGAATTAATAAAAATATTATTTCAACAACAAGTAAGAATTTAAAGCATGGTACTGTTACTAGTGAAGATATTGAAAATGCTGAAAATTATTTTTATTATACTAATACTAAACGAATGTTTAATGTATATAATATACATTTAAAGGGTGAAAATGAACATAAAGAGTCACAGTCTGCAGAAGTATCAGGTGGAGAAGAAAGTAGTAAGAAGAGTCATGAATCAGAAACATCGCAAAAAGCACAATCAAATAGTCAATCACCAAGTACAACCGTAACATCACCAACAACATCTGAACAAGGTACGACACAAACAAGTGAGTCAGGAGCAAAAGAACAACAAAAAGTTAATGAAGGAACTACAAGTACATCAAATGGAGAAGGGAAAGGACACAATGAACAAAATCAAGAAGGAGTTGGAAAGAATAGTCTAGATGGAACCAGCGCAACGGGACCTGGAGTGAGTGGACAAGAAACAACAAGTGGAAAAGAGAAGAATGATGCAACACAAACAGGAGAACCATCCACAGGAACACAAGAAGGAAATACCGCAGTAAATAAAAAACCAGAAGCAACTGAATCAACAAATGGCGGAAATACAGAGTCAGGTAAGAGTGGATCAGAAAAGAATGGGCAAGATCAAAGTGCAGATGAAAAAACTAAAGAAGAGCCAAAATCAAATGATGGGAAGGATAGTACAACCAGTAATGGAAAAGGTGGACAAGCAACCAGCGGAAAAGAAGAAGAAACAAGTGGACAATCTTCAGGAAAAGGAGGAGAAAGTACATCAAATGAAAGTGGAAAAGAAAATGAAGGAGAGAGTGTAGGTCCAAATGGCCAAAAAACACCAGCAAATGAAAAAGATGGAAAAGATACACAAACTGGTGAACAAGGAAAAGATGGAAATGCTGGAACAACAACTAATGGAAAAGATGAAAAAGAAAATAAACAAAATACACAAACCCCAACAGGAGGACAAGATGGAAAGGCTAATGATAAAACTCAAAATCCAGATAATACAAAAGATAATCAAGACCCAAAAACACCAGTAACTCCAGAAGAAAAGCCAAATAATAATACAAATACAACAAGTACTAAATCAGAAAATAAAAATGATGACAGTTCAAATAATAAAAATGATGGTCAACATGAACACAATAATCTTGATAGTGCTTCAAGTGTCTGCATTTTTCTTTCTATTATCATTGGATTTTTGTTATTTTAATTGAATTTATTTATTATTATATGAATATGATAAGATCAAAGGTGGCATGTCTGAAACACCATACAAACATTAATACAATTCATGTTTTGACTCTCCCTCTTATCATCTGGTTATGAGGTGTCTTTGAATTACAAATATATTAGTTAATATTACAAATGGTGTATCAATTTATTATGGTGGAATATTATATGTTGTACTATAATGCTTAGTATTTAATAATAAAGAAATTAAGAAACGTATATTATCCAAGGAAAAAGATCTACTAAAGTGTGGTTAAGACTAAAAGGAATTAGTCATAATAATGTGATGGTAATGAAACTCTTTCTTTTCTCTTTCATAAAATAAAAAGGAGGAAATGAAATTTCTTAAAATTAAGACAGAAATCAAACAAAAACTTGAAAAGAAAAATTAAGTGAAGAAGTTTGAGAAGATTTTAATAAGAAGAAATAAATCAAAGAAGTGCTTTTCTCATATTTCAAGAAAAACCTAAATGATGGGTTAAACAAAGAGATTACTCTTGTTTAAAATAAACTCAAGAATGGGATTAGTTTCCCCCAAGCTAGGAATATTATATGAAAATTCTATTAATACTTAATTAACTAATTTTTGTTCTAATTTACATATGTATCAATGTTAAGATTTTATATTTGTTAATTACATTTATTAATGTTTATTTTTGAGTAGAACGTTTAATGAATCTAACTTTTTCTTCTTCTATGAAAGGAAACAATAGAGCATATAATTTGATTGTCTGTTTTTTGTTTTTTCTTATCATTTCTTTAAGCAAATTCTACATCTTAACTAAATATCACTAATTTATTTAAAAGTAAGAATTATAAAAGGAATGTAGAATAACATTTAATCTGTGAATTTTGTTTATCAACTCTATTTAATAGTTTATTGAATTACTAAATTAGTTATATCAAAAAATACCTAAGAACTTTTTTGAGTAGAACAAATAACAAAAAAATTAAGTTAGTATAAAAAGGAAAAAAGAACAAGAAAATAGAAAATATCCATGTTGTATATTAGAATATTTTTAATTTTATTCATTGGTAGTTAATACTGTGAAGATACTAACTTATTATGAGAATGAAACAAGGAACAAGAAAAACATATGAGTTTAAAAATTGGAGAATAACAAAGAAAACAATAACAGTTAAAGAATTTTGTAATAAAATATTGTCTTTATATCAAATTCAGTTTTCAGTACAGATAAAAATAAGGTTTCTTGGAAACAATTTTATGTCTAATAATTGGTGAACATTTAGTTCCTCGTACAAATAAGGATTTTTCTTTTTTATTATAATAACAACCATTTCTCATATCAAAACAAAACATTTGGTCACAAGTAGCCATGGTAACATTTAATTGATTGAAATATCCAGCAAAGTACATATGGTTTAGTAGGGATTGATCATATCCCCATATATGGACTCTTTTATAATCAAATTGAGCAGTATAAATTTGAAGTAACCGAAGAACCTTTTCAGTTCCACCAAAAATTGTTCCAGAA